>NC_082710.1:10302498-10388354 GCF_030144855.1 Hypanus sabinus
GTGCAAAAACCACAAATAAAGAAGTAGTGAGGTAGTGCTCATTGGTTCAATGTCCATTCAGAAATCGGATGGCAGGGGGGAAGGAGCTGTTCCTGAATTGCTGAGTGTGCACCTTCAGGCTTCTGTACCTTCTCTCTGATGCTAACCACGAGAAGAGGGCATGTCCTGGGTGATGGGTGCATGTTGTTGCTGCTGACTTTTTATTACCTGTCGTGCTCTGTTTTGTTATGTTCTGCGATGCCCCGATGAGCATTGTGGGAAAGCTAGGTTGTTTCCAGAATGTGTGGTGACATTTGTGGGCTGCCCCTAGAACACCCTCAGTGTGTTGGTTGTTAACAAAATCAATGCACTTCACTGTATGTTTCAAAGGCTTATTGTCAAAGTATGCATGTACAAAACAGCTCTGACATTTGTTTTCTCCAGATAGCCATAAATGGAAAAATATGGGTGTTGTTAAAAGAAAAGACATCAATGCCTCCACTCCACACCTATTTAATACATGTGATAAATAAACTTAAATCTTGATGGATGAATCAACTGTGCAAGGGCCACACTAGATGCAACAGCCATGTCTTGGGACAGAACTGAGGGGTTAGATATAAAGCAAATCCAGCTTCCTGCAGCAGCTACAGAGTAGGAGGACAGAGCAGGGTATGAATGAAAGAAAGACTGTTTCACAAAAATGATCCAGAGTTAGATTAAAAGAAAGGGGCGAGAGATAGGGGATGGTTTTGGGGTGATGACAGTTAAGGCTGTAAGACATAGAGGCTGAATTAAGCTATTCAGCCCATTGCGTTTGCTCAGGACTGATTTATTTTCCCTCTTAACCCCATTCACCTGCTTTCTCCCTGTAATTTTTGATAGTGTTACTATTCAGCAACTTATCACCCACCATTTTATATACACCTGATGAGCTGACCTCCACAGCTGTCTGTAAAAATGAATTTCTCAGATTCACTACTAAAGAAATTCCTCCACTTCTGAGCCTTGCTTTCTTAGGCTGTACTGTATATCAGAAGAAGTGGCCTTATGAATGCTTCAAAGAGGAGAATGGACCCACAAAACTGAGGCTGAGAACACTCATTAAGCACACTCTGTATGCGTATTTACACAAACACATTCACTCGCACATGCTACCTTGTCATACTGTTGTCACTGTGCTGAGAGTGCGCACTTCAATGTCTTCCCCTGTGTATTCTCACAGTGAGTTGGCATATTGATGCCTTTCCTGCTATATACGGTACAGTAGAATTCTATAGTAATGGGGATACGTATATGTTGTTTGTTTACTGTATATAAGGTAGATACTTTGTTCGTTATGTAATATGATTGTAACTACACAGTGGGATGCTTCATATTCTAATTCATGTGTAGTCTTTAGTTAATTTTTTGGGTAATTAAGGATGGCTTCCGGTCAAGATGGCACCTGCGTACAATACTCCTTTGGTCGACATCTTCTGAGTAGATCATGAAACCATTTTTTTTCACTTCTTTTGTGTCTTTTATGTTTATTTCTCATTTTGAACATGGTTCTGGAGCTTCCAGAGCCCGTGTTTTACTGTTTGCAGATTTTGATTTCGGGAGGCAGAGGCAGCATGAGTGAACCTCATAGCAAGAAGCCTGCAGGATGGTGTTTGACCCCCATTTCATCAATTATTGCTTCCATTGTTCAATGACTAAAGCAATGAGGGCAATTGAAATATCGAGGTGAGTGCGGAGGTTTGCTGATCATTTGGGTGTCCAGTGCTCTGCACTCTCTGAGAGGATATCCAAGAGGCAGTGTATGAGAACCTCATAACAGGCAGGCTGTAGGATGAGGTGTAAGCTGATGTTTGGCTCCATTCCAAGCTCCCAATGTTCGCCGGTTAAAGCGACGAGGGATATTGAAGCATCGAAGCGAGTGCAAAGGGTGAGTGCAGGCTACCTGGCTTTTGATCAGTTGCTCTGTACCAGAGAGGGAGAGGATTTTCATGCTTTGGAGTTCGACTTTGAACTACTGACTCTATTATTAACCCTTACATACTGTTTGGGTCAAATTTGCCCCTTTTTGACATTTGACAGCAATAAAAACATCCCAAATGCCATTTTTTTAGCTGAAATTTGATGACTTTTCCTAAAGTGACCCAAAATGCACAAAAATGAAAATATTTTAAAATTTTATACTTTTGTACAGGTGCTACAAATTTTTGTACATTGAGGCTGTTTCGGGTCAAATTTGACCCGTATCTATTGAAATGGATTTTAAATCTCTGAAATATTAATTAAGGATTAATCACCCATTTATTAATGTCAGATAGACTATTTATACATTCTAAATAGATCTGTGGTTCAAAATTTGGATAAACACTTGTTATGAGGGGATTCTTGGGCCGGGCCAAAATTGACCCGGACCATACTGTGAAGGTATAGAATATGAACTGTATGTAAGGGTTAAATCTTCTGGGTTTTATATTCTTTATTTCATTTGCCTGATCTTCTCGTTTTTTTTGTGGGGGGGGGGGGCGGGATCCATGTGCCTGATCTGTTTTGTTCATTTTTTTTATTGTGCGGATTGAGGGATTTAGGGATCAAATTGCCTGTTCCATTTTTGGTTTTTTTTGAGTGGGGAGGGGCATTTGGGCATTGATATGTCTGATCTGCTTTACTCGGTTTTTGTGCAGGAGGAGGGATTTGGGGGTTGACGTGCCTGATCCATTTTGCTCATCTTTTGTGTGGGAGGGGGGATTTGGGGATTAATGTGTCTGCTTTTTGTTCTTTTTTTTACAGAGAGGTGGGATTTTGGGGCTGATGATTGTGCTGCGTTTCTTTTCTTTCTTGGTTTCATGGTTACCTGGAGAACTGAAGAATTTCAGAGTTGTGTACTTTCATAATAAATGAAGCTTTGAACCTTTGAAATGATATGTTGTGATGCCTGAAAAACGGGCAGAGCACTCTTGGTGGGAGACAGATAGAGCTGCCAGACGTTCACACTGGAAAAAGTATGGAGCTGTTATTGTGTTCGCCGGTGGATATCTCGTTGTAAGTACTGGCATTTTTCTTTTTGTTGATTTTGCTGATTTTTGTGAGACCAGCCATCTTATTATTCAGTCATATCCGATATATCGGCATCAGAAGCTAAATCAACCTTGAAATACGGAGGATATCCCAGGAAGGAATGAGCTCTGCTCCGCAGTCACGGGTGCAGCACACAGAAAGGTCATCCTCCCTGGAACGGCTCGGCTGAATCACTCTGGCATTTCCTGCTCTCTGCTTTCATTATTCGTGAGGCTTGAATAAAAATCAGAAGCAATTCCTGAAAACCAAAGCCAAGAAAAAAAAGTGAACAAGAAGGTTAAACCTTCATCAAAAACAAACCTCCAATAATGGTTATCCAACTGAAACATGATTCAATTCCCTCGCCCGAGGCTGGAATTTCATAGAGTTTCCAGCATTCATGTCAGTTTGCCCACCTTGTCCTTCTCCAAATTATAGAAGTTTCTGCCCTGCATTTGTCCTTAAGCAGGTCCACATTTTGATGCTTGTGGAGAGCAGAACAATGGTTCTGAAGACCTCATCAGTGCATACTTACTGGCAGATCCCAATCACCTCTTAGACATCCCATCTACACTCAGTGGCCACTTTAATAGGTACACCTGCTGATTAATGCAAATATCTAATCTGCCAATCAGGTGGCAGCAGCTCAATACATCAAAGCATGCAGACGTGGCCAAAAGGTTCAGTTGTTTATCAGGCCAAATATCAGAATGGGTGAGGTGTGTGATCTCATTGAGTTTGACCGTGGAAGAGGTTTTGGTGCCAGATGAGCTGTTTTGAGAATCACAAAAATTGCTGATGTTCTGGAATTTACACTCATATCAGTCTTTACGGTTTACAGAGAATGGTGTGAAAAAATGATACAAAGAAAAAGATCCAATGGCAGTTTTGACGGCAAAAATGTCTAGTTCAGGAGAGAGGTCAGAGGAGAATGGTCAGTCCAGTTCAAAGTGACACGAAGGGATTCAAATAACCTCACGTTACAACAGTGGTGTACAGAAGAGCATCTCTGAATGTACAACACATAGAACCTTGAAGTTGATGGGCCACAACAGCAGAAAACCATGAATATACACTCAGTAGCTGCTTAATTAAGTACAGAAGGTCCTTAATAAAGTGACCACTGAGTGTATTATGAGATACGTTTTGAATAGGCATCTTTCATCTGAGAGCAGTAATCCTGCTTTGACTAATATGGGGCAGATGCATGGTTACAGCCAAAAACTTCATAGCAGCTGTGCAAGAACTTCATGGACATCTGCACAAGGAGTTTTCATTGGCTGTGTTTGAGAAACAGCTGTCTGGGGCTCAAGGGAGACCTCCTTTGTTCTAAGCATGAACTCAATGACACCCTGGATTAAAGAGAAGACACAGATTTCCAGAGTGACTCAGATGTCCATTCAGATTCAGAAGAATCAGAATCAGGTTTAATATCTCGGGTATAACTTATAAAATGTGTTGCTTTGCATCAGCAGTATATAGAACCATTGAACACTACAGCACAGTACAGGCCCTTCAGCCCTCCATGTTGTGCCGACCCATATAATCCTTAAAAAAATGTTCTAAACCCACACTACCCCATAACTCATTTTTCCTTCATCCATGTGCCTGTCCAAGAGGTTCTTAAATACCCCTAATGTTTTAGCCTCCACCACCATCCCTGGCAAGTCTTTCCAGGCACTCACAACCCTCTGTGTAAAAAACTTACCCCTGATGTCTCCCCTAAACTTCCCTCCCTTAATTTTGTACATATGCCCTATGGTGTTTGCTATTGGTGCCCTGGGAAACAGGTACTGACTATCCACCCTATCTATGCCTCTCATAATCTTGTAGATCTCTATCAAGTCCCCTCTCATTCTTCTATGCTCCAAAGAGAAAAGTCCCAGCTCTGCTAACCTTGCCTCATATGACTTGTTCTCCAAACCAGGCAACATCCTGCTAAATCTCCTCTGCTCCCTCTCCATAGCTCCCACATCCTTCTTATAATGAGGTGACCAGAATTGAACACAATACTCTAAGTGCGGTCTCACCAGAGATTTGTAGAGTTGCAACATGACCTCTCTACTCTTGAACAAAAACCCCTGTTAATGAAGCCTAGCATCCCATAGGTTTTCTTAACTACCCTATCAACCTGTGCAGCAACCTTGAGGGATGTATGGATTTGAATCCCAAGGTCCCTTTGTTCATCCACACTCTAAGTAACTGACCATTAATCCTGTACTCAGTCTTCTGGTTTTTTCTTTCCAAAATGCATCACCTCACACTTCTCCGGATTGAACTCCATCTGCCATTTTTCTGCCCAACTCTGCAGCCTGTCTATATCCTCTTGTAACCTTCGACAACCTACAGCTGTAACCATCCACAACTCCTCCAATCTTTGTGTCATCCGCAAACTTACTCACCCATCCTTCTGCCTCTACATCCGGATCATTTATAAAAATCACAAATAGCAGGGGTCCCAGGACAGATCCCTGCGGCACTCCACTAGTCACCAACCTCCAGGCGGAATACTTTCCTTCCACAACTACCCTCTGCTTTCTCCTTTAAGTCAATTTTTTATCTATGGCAAATATCCATGGCATCCATATCCATTTATATGGTAATAAAAATACTATAAAACATAATAAAGTGATATAAATTAAAATAAGAAGTATTTATAAAAAATTAATTAAGATAAGTAATGCAAAACAGGATAAAATTGTGAGGTAGTGTTTATGGATTCAATGTCCATACACAAATTTAATAGCAGAGGGGAAAAAGCTGTTCCTGAAACTTTGAGTGTGTGCCTTCAGGCTCCTGTCCCTCTTCCCTGATGAAACTAATGAGAATTCAGCATGTCCTGGGTGAGGTATCGCTTTTGAAGATGTCCTTGATGCTGGAGAGGCTAGTGCCCATGATGGAGCGAGGCTGTGTTTGTAAATTTCTGCAGCTTTTTCTGATCCTGTGCCGTGGCCCCTCCATACCAGATGCTGATACAATTAGTCAGAGTGCTCTCCATGGTCAAACTTACTGCAACAATTTTCCCTGCCACAGAAAGCAATTGCACAGAAAAAAGAAACACTTGTCTCCCATTGAAAATCATTATAAATCCTCTCCCCTACCCCATCCCTCACCCCTTCATCATTCCTCATCCCTCACCCCGACCCCATCCCTCAACCTAATCCCTCTCCCCTTCCCCATCCCTCTCCCCTTCCTCATTCCTCACCCCTTTCCCTTTCCCCAACCCTCGCTCCTTCCCCATCCCTCACCCCTTTCTTTCGACATAATATAGGATTGTTTTCATGGGTTCTAGAAGAATCCAGATCTAGGAAGCTGGATTCAATGTTAATATTATTAAAAATATTACCTCAAGTTACATGTGGCAGAATCATTTCATTTACAGTGTCTTATAGGGAGAGTGACCTGCATAAAAATCACCCCAAGTGATAAAATACATCAGTGGTGCAAAAATGGAATAATGTGGTAGATTTCATGGTTTGTTTAGAAATTTGATGGCGGAGGGAAAGATGCTGTACTTAAACCATAGGTGTGTGTCTTCAGGCTCCTCTACCTGATGGTAGTAATGAGAAGTGATCATTTTCTGCATGGTGAGGGATCTTCACGATGGTTGCCTCTTTTTCTATAGGTGCTGCCTGCCTGGCCTGCTGAGTTCCTCCTGCATTTGGTATGTGCTCCTTTCCCAGGGTTGGGGGGTTCAAAACTAGAAGACGCAGATACAAGAGGGGAGTGTACAGAAAACTGAGAGGTTACTCCCCTCTACAGACAGTAATGAATACCTGGACTGAACTGCCAGATAAAATGTTTAAGACAAGATTCAAGATTCAGGTTTATTTATCATGTGTACATCAAAACATACAGTGAAATACAGATCAAACACGAGGAAATCTGCAGATGCTGGAAATTCAAACAACACACACAAAATGCTGGTGGAACACAGTAGGCCAGAAATACCGATTGTTGTTTGCATTAACAACCAATATGCTGAGGATATGCTGGGGGCAGCAAGTTCAAGGTACAGGTACAAATACAACATTTAAGAGGTACATTTAAGAAAGATACAACATTTAAGGTAGGTACATAGAGGAGAAGAACTTTTAGAAACATGGGTCAAATGCGGACAATGGGGACTAGCAAGCAGTGGTTAGTATTGAATGGCTGGGCTGAAAGGCCTGTTCCATCCTATATGATTCTATGAGATGTTTTCATGGATTAAATGTCTACTTTAGATGCCCATTTAATGTAGGTGAGCACTAAAAGAATTAATGGGGAAGAAATGGACTCGTGAGAGAATTAATTGAAGGAGCACAGAAGATTAAGGAGAAGCGGGGCTGATGGGATTTCTCTGCTGGGAGCCAGCACAGACTGTATGATCGCCTTCTGTTCCCTCATAATTAACTCAACTGACTTCATGGCAACATCTGTTTTCATAAATTAAGCTGCCGTCAGACCACATGGCTGCCCAGGAAATCATTTCCACAATTGTTCTTGAAAACATTTGCCTCTCATTTATCTGTGAAAATCAAGTTTCAAAGTAAGTTATTATCAAAGTACTTACTATATATGTCACCATTTACAACCCTCAGATTAATTTTCTAGCGGGCATACTCGATAAATCCATGGAATAATAACCATAATAGAATCAATGAAAGATGTTTGGGAATTCAACAAGTGTGCAAAAGCAACAAACAGTATAAATAATAAAAAAAGAAATAATAATAAATAAATCATCAATAAATATTGAGAACTTGTGATGAAGAGCTTTTGAAAGTGAGGCCATGGGAACAGTTCAGTGACGGGGCAAGAGAAGTTGTCCCCTTTGTTTCAAGAGCCTGATGTTTGAAGGGTTCCTTAATCTGGTGATGTGAATCCGGAGGCTCCTGTACCTTGCTCCTGATGGCAGCACGCTCTGCATAGGGGGATTCCAGATGATGGAAGCTGCTTCCAGCGACAGCACTCTGTGTAGATTTGCTCAGTGGTAGTAAGGCTTTACCTGTGATGGAATGGCAACATATGCCTCACCTTGTGAGTTGAAACATACAATATGTGTTCTACCACAAGAAATATATCTCTCTGATCAAAGGTAAGCAGCAAGGATTCAGAAGGCCACATAGTATTACTCATCTCTATTTTTGTTAATTTTTAAAAGCAATGCCTGTTCCTTTGATTCACTGCATAATAAAGAAAATGCATTACAAGAAAGATGTGGAAGCATTACAGAGGGTGCAGAGGAAATTTACCTGGAGTAAAAGGCATGTGTTATGAAGACAGGTTAGACAAGCTGGGGCTTTCGTCTTTGGAGCATAGGAGGATGCAAGGCCATTTGATAAATGTGTTCAAGATGATAAGAGGCATAGACTGAATGGACAACTATAAGACATTGGAGCAGAATAAAGCCGTTCAGCCCATCAAGGCAGCTCTACCATTCCATCATGGTTGATTTATTATCCCTCTCAACTTCATTTCCTGCATTCTTCCATATCCTTTGACGCCCTAACAAAGAAATTATCAACCTCTGCTTTATATATACACTTGACCTCCACAGCCACCCATGGCAATTGATTCCACAGTTTCACCACCCTCTGGCTAAAGAAATTCCTTCTCGTCTCAATTCTAAATTGAAATCCCTCAATTCTGAGGTGTGCCCTCTGGTCCTAGAGTCACCCACTACAGAAAACATTCTCCTCACATCCACTCTGTCTAGGCCTTTCATATGGCTTTCAATGACATCCCTTGTTATTCTTCTAAACTGCAGCGAGCACAAGCCCAGAGCAATCAACGCCTCTCCTATGTTAACACTTTGGTTCCAGGAATCATTCTTGTAAACCTCCTCTGGACCCTCTCCAGTATTTCTCAGATAATGGGCCCAAAACTGCTCTCAGTACTCCAAGTGAGGCCTCAGCAGTGCCTCAGCATTACATCCTTACTTTTATATTCTAAACCTCTTGAAATGAATGCTAACATTGCATCTGCCTTTCTTGCCAGTGACTTAGCCTGGAAGTTAACCTGTAGAGAATCCTGCACAAGGACTCCCAAGTCCCTTCGCACCTCACACTTTTGGATTTTCTGCTCATTTAGAAAACAGCCTGCATCTTTATTCTTGCTTCTAAAGTGCATCTCTATACACTTCCCTACATTATATTCCATCCGCCTCTCCTTTGTCCATTCTCCAAATCTGTCCAAATCGTTTTGCAAATTCCCTGCATCCTCAGCATTACCAGCCCTTCCACCTCTCTTTATATCATCTACAAACTTAGCCACAAAGCCACCAATTCCGTCATCCAAATTGTTGATATATAACCTGAAAAGAATTGGTCCCAACACTGACCCTACAGAGCACCACTGGTCACCAACAGCCAACCAGAACAGGTTCCCTTTATTCCAACACTTTTCTACCTGCCAATCTTATATCCATGCTGGTATCTTTCCGGCAATACCATGGGCTCTTATCTTATTAGCAGCTTCATATGTGCCATCTTGTCAAAGGCCTTCTGAAAATCCAAGTAAGCAGCATCTGCTGACTCTCCTTCGTTTCTCCTGCCTGTTATTTCCTCAAATACTTTCAACAGATTTGACAGTCAAGGTTTCCCCTTAAGGAAACCATACTGATCTCAGCCTACTTTGTCATGTACCTCCAAGTACTCCAAAACCTCATCCTTAATAATGAACAACATGTTTCCAACCACTGTAGTCATGCTAACTGGCCTATAATTACATTTCTTCTGCCTTCTTTCCTTCTTAAATAGTGGAGAGGCATTTGCAATTTTCTAATTCTCCGGAACCATTCCAGAATCTAGAGATTTTTAAAAGGTCATTACTAATGTGTCCACATTCAGTTCAGCTACCTCTTTTAGATCTTTGAGTGTAGTCCATCCAGTCCAGGTGACTTATCTACCTTCTGGCTTTTCAGATCCTCAAGTAATTTCTCCTTATTTACAGCTACTACACACACGTCTGCCTCCTGACACATTTAGACATCTGTCATACTGCCGGTGTCTTCCACAGTGAAGACTGGCACAAATTAAGTTCAGCTGCCAATTTTGTCCCCCATTACTACATCTGCAGTGGTCCAATATTCACTCTTGCCTCTCTACTCTTTATACATCTGAAATATCGCCATGTATCCTTTTTGATATTTTTAGCTAGCTTACCTTCATATTTCATTTTTTTCTCCTTATTTCTTATAATAGTTGTGTTTTAAAAGCATCCCAGTTTTCCAACCTCTCACTAATTTTTGCTGTACTATAGGTCCACTCTTTTGATTTTTTACTGTCTTTGACTTCACGTGTCTGCCATGGTTGCTTCACCCTTCTTTTACAATACTTCACTGTTAGAAAGGACCTAAACTGCGCCTTCCGAATTGCCCTCAGAAACTCCACCCATTCCTGTCTTGCTGTCATCCCTGTTGGTGTTCACTTTCAATCAACTTTGGTCAGCTCCTCTCTCATGCCTCTGTAATTCTCTTTACTCCCCTGTAATACTGATGCGTCTGACTTTATCTTATCCCTCTCAAACTGCGGTGTGACGTCCATCATATTATAATCACTGTCTCCTAAAGGGTTCCTTTACGTTAAGCTCCCTAATCAAATCTGGTTCATTACAGACCTCTGCAAAGATATTTTCCAAGCGTTGCTTGCAATTTAGATAGTAAACCAAACAATAGAAGCAGACAGAGAGAATTATGTGGTTTGGTTGTATCCCAGAGCTGTGCAGAGTTGCATTTTTAAAGTTTAGTTTGTATTTAGTTGTAAACTGGAAGTGTAGAACTCCCAATATTATAAAATAATTGGAAAGAGAAAAGGAATCCAGCCTCAACAATGCTGAAAGTAACCATGGTGCAAAATGCTTCCCATCTGTACAAGCTGAAGAAGGAGGTGTGGTCCCATCCCTCTATTCTTCATCTGCATGAGTACAATTGCTCCATGACAGTGATTCCTTCGGATGGACTGGCTTGTCTGTGCTTCACGATACGAGATTGACAGGAAGTTGTTTCTCCCCCCAGGGCACAATTAGCTAATAGAAGGGTGTATAATTTTGTGTTTGGATGAACGTATGGGGGGGGGGGATATTAGAGGTAAGCTATTCATATAGAGAGTGATTTGTGTGTGGAACACCCTGCTAGGTGTTAGAGGCAGATACACGAGGTACATTTAGGTAGGCTCTTGGTTAGGCATATTGAAAAAAGAACAATAGAGAGTTTGTATTATGTTATTTTCAATTCTGACATAAAGTTTAGAATGTTTTTTTGCATTTACAAAATATTGTTAGTTTCAGATAAAATCCTAACTACATTTGAGAGCAGATGGTAGGCGTGTAATAATGAGCTTTGCCAAAGAGTTGCTTCTCTTTCTTTTCAACACAGTTCTATAAAACAGCACTTAGTGTAACTGCTAAATAATTTGTTAGCAATAACATTGGAATGAATTTGCATGCAGACTCATTGTTTGACAGAACAAAAATGTATTGTTTGCAGGAGAAATGTGAGCGAAGCATCAGCATCATTATGTGCTGTGCCATATGACTTTGGCAATGATGGTCTTGACCATGATTGTTCTTGGTAATATTTTCTACAGAAGTGGTTTGCCATTGCCTTCTTCTAGGTAGTGTCTTTACAAGATGGGTGACTGCATCCATTATCTATTTCAGAGATTGTCTGCCTGGTGTCAGTGGTCGCATAACTAGACATATGACATGCACCAGCTGCTTATATAGGCATCATTAAGGTCATGTGACCCTAATCATGGGGCCAAGCAGGTGCTACACTTTGCCCAAGGGTGACCTGCAGTGGAGGGAAGGAGCACCTTACACCTCCTTTGGTAGAGATGTATCTCCAGCCCGCCACCCGTATACAAAGAATACTGGAAGCAAGGTGCAGGTCAGTGAGCATGTGTGAAATATCCTGAATGTCACACATCCTGAACATTCTGGCATTTTCCAGTTTTCTTTTTTTTAATTATTATTGAGTGTTGGAAGAAAATTGAAATCAATTCCAAAAGTTACAGCGCCAGTGACCCAGGTTAAATTCTGCCGCTGTCTGAAAGGTGTTTGTACAATCTTCCTGTGACCTGAGAAGTTTCATCCGGGTACTCTAGTTTCATAGTCATAGTGACATAGAGACAGTCATCACAGAAACAGGTCCTTCAGCTCACCTAATCTGTGCCAAACCGTCATTCTGCTGACTCCTAAAAACCCACAACTGAGCTGTAGCCCTCCATATCCCTCTTGTCCATGTAACCTTCCAAACTTTCTTAAATATTGAAATCAAACCCACATCGACTACTTCCCCGGCAGATCAGTCCACACTTTCACCACCTTCTCAGTGAAGAAGTTTCCCCTGAGGCTCTCTTTAAATATTTCACCATTCAATCTTAACCTATGGCCTCTAGTTCTAGTGTCATCCAACCTCAGTTAAAAATAGCCTACCTCCACTTACTGTATCTATATTCCTCATAAATATGTATACCTCTATCAAATCTCCTCTCTTCTCATTCTCCAACACTCAGACAAGGAGCACTATTGTAGGAAAACAGCATCCATCATCAGGGACCCTTGCCATCAATGCCATGCCCTATTCTTGCTGCTGCCATTGGGAAGGAGGTACAGAAGCCCCAAATCCCACTTCACCAGGTTCAGGAACAGTTATCTCTCAACCATCAGACTCTTGAACCAGAGGACAACTTCACTCTCCCAAAGCTCAACTGGTTCCACAATCTACAGACTCACATTTAAGGACTCTACATCTCATGTTCTAGATATTTATTGCTTATTTATTATTATATATTTTTTCTCAGCTCAAGCTGGTAAAACCTGAAGAATTTGCATAGGCAAGTACATGCGCTTTTCAATTGCTAGAAACTTTTGGATTATACTATTAGTGTTTATTGTGGCTTTCTGGAGATTTACATAAATATTGTTGTGTTGCCTAATTGTTTAATGCTATAGTGTAGTGCCTTTGGGATGATAACAGTTGTAGATAGTACTATTGTGGCAATGTATACCCTGTTCATGTTCCAAAGTCTTTCAATTTCCTCTTTTAATTCAGCATATTTCTAGTTGTTTTCACATTGATTTCTGTAAGTTATGCATGTTTCGAATGACTGTATCTATTAAGTAATTAAGTTCTTGATTGCTTATCCCGTATTATTACATCTGGGCAGTTATTATGAATTGTACTATCTGTAATAATGCAACGGTCATAATATAATTTGGGACTCTAACTCTATAACTGTATTTTTTTTTGTATTTGTGCGGTTTGTTGTCTTTGCCCATTGGCTGCTTGTCCTTTGTAGTGTGAGGTTTCTCATTGATTCTATTATGTTTCTTTGTATTTACTGTGAATGGTCACAAAAAAAATAATCTCAGGGTTGTATATGGTGACATTTATATACATTGATAATAAATTTACATTGAACTTTAAACTTAGATAAATTTCTAACATGTTTAATCTTTGCCCATAACTCAGCTTATCAAGTGCTGGCAACACACTTGCAAATGTTCTCATTTAACAAAACTCTTACCAAGGCACATGTATGTTTTTAAAAATGAGTTTTATGTACCAGAGCAGGGTTACATTGATCTTAGATTATAAGGTTGGAACAACATTTGTGGGCCGATTGGACTGTACTGTGTTACCTTGGAATGTGCACAGGATCACAAAAGGCTTGATCTATGCCTTGTGTTCTATGTTCTTTATTCTATATTTGGCCAATATCTGCTTGTTTCAGAGAAATTCTATCACAGTTTAATTCACTGAGCCATGTAAGTGTAGCAGTTAGCACAATGCAATTACAGCTCAGGGAGTCCAAGTATGAAGTTCAATTCCATTGTCATCTATAAAGAGTTTGCACCTCCTTCCCATGAAATGCTTGGGTTTCGTCCAGGTTCTTCAGTTTCTCCTAGTATTTCAAAGATGTGCTGGGTTGGTCATTATAAATTGGCCTGAGATTAGGTTAGGGTTAAGTAGATCAGTTGCTGGACGTTGAGGTTCATTGAGTCAGAAAGGCCTGTCCATGCTGTATCTCTAAATAAGTAAAATAAATAAACTGTGCAAAGTCAACAAGACCTTACATATTTAGTGTACTAAGGTTGGTTCACCCCTCACCACTATCCTTTTATGGTCTAGGTCATGGAGGGTGAGCTCTAAAGAAGAAAGATGATCAGTTATTGAAAAGTCGGCATTCAAAGTTCACAGTAAATTTATTATCAAAAATTTATTATTTATTTGTGTAAATTTATTACACAATTAATTTATTGTGTATGTGTCAGCATACACAAACCTGAGGCTTGATTTCTTGCAGGCTTACACAGTGGATACAAGAAACTGATAGAATCAATAAAAGACTGCACCCATCAGAACAGACAAACAACCAGTGTGCAAAAGACAACAAACGGTGCCAATGCAAAAGAAAAGAAAGAAGCATAATATATTGAGAACATGAGTCCATAGGGTGTGGGAACAGTTTAGTGACAGGCGACTGAAGTTAAATGACATTGGTTCAAGAGCCAGATGGTTAAGTGGTAGTAACTGTTTCTGAACCTGCTGCTGTGAGTCCTGAGGTTCCTGTACCTCCCTGATGGCAGAAGTGAGAACAGAGCATGTCCTGGTTCAAAGTTCAAATTAAATTTGTTATCAAATGTTCGAATATATTACCTTCAGGTTAATTTTCTTGCAGGCATTTACATGGATATGAAGAGAAACAACAGAATTTATGAAAAAATAGTATGCAGAAACAACCAATTGATAAATAACCAATGTGCAAAAGAGACAAATTGTGCAAATAAAATATAATACTGAGAATATGAATTATAAGAATTCCTTGAAAGTGAGCCCATGGATTGAAAAATCAATCCAGTGTGGCTGTGAATGAAGTTACTCACACCAGTTCAGGACTAATGATTGCAGGGCAAGGATTCCCAACCTGGAGTCATTGGATTCCTTGCTCAATGAATTGGTCCATGGCATAAAAAAGGTTGGGGGCCCCTGTTGTAGGGTAATCACTGTTCCAGACCTGGTACTAAGACTTTGGAACTTCCTGCCCAATGGCAGCAGTGAAAAGAGAACATAGGCTAGATGGTGAGGGTCTTTGAAGATGGCAACACTTCATGGGAGGGTCTTTGCCTGTAATATTCAGGTCTGTGCCTACCATTTTCTGTAGTCCTTCCATTCTTGGGCATTGGTGTCTCTATACCAGACCATGATGCATCCAGTTAGTGGCTGTGTTGGGCTTATGGTAAGGAGGGGTGGTCAGAGGCCGTAACTCAACTGTGTTTGGGAAGCCCAAAAGTAGTTACTGAGGGCGAGGAGGAGAAGTATCTTTAAAAAAGATTGTTTGAAGCCTCTCCCCAGTGCCCAACTCCTCGGTGGGTGATAAAATAATCTCAGATAGCTTATAAGGGCTGACTTCTACATGTATGACCTACACACGAGTGAATCGAATGGAGGCAAGCAGTATCTAGTCACGTTAGTTAGGTGACGTGCAGAGCTGGACGTTTTAGCACATGTCTGAGAACGTCTACACTTTGGAACTTGGTACGTACAAAGGATATTTTCTAGCATACAGCCCCTCCTAGCTCACTTTTAGCAAACTATTTTCCAGTAAAGGAAGATGAGCTTTATTTGTCACATGTTCATCGAAGCATCAGAACATACAGTGAAATGTGCTGTTTGCATCAAATCATATCAGTGAGGATTGTGCTGGGGACAGCCCACAAATGTTTCCACACTTCCAGCTCCAGCATAGGATGTCCACAGCTGTCTAACCCCTAACCCGGATCTCTTTGGAATGTGGGAGGAAACTGGAGTAATTGGAGGAAACCCGTGTAATTATGGGAAGGACATACAAACTCCTCACACACAGCAGGGAATTGAACATGGATCTTGCAGCTGATTTGCTGTCACTGATGCACAATGGCTGTGCTACTGTGCCGTCCCAGCTTGTACTTGTACAAATTGTGCTGGGTTGCACACATAAACCTTTCAAGTCAAGTTAAGTCAAGTCACTTTTTATTGTCATTTTGACCATAACTGCTGGTACAGTTCACAGTAAAAATGAGACAACATTTTTCAGGACCATGGTGATACATGAAACAGTACAAAAACCACACTGAACTACGTAAAAACAACATAGAAAATAAAACTACACTAGACTACACTCCTACCCAGGACTGCATAAAGTGCACAAAACAGTGCAGACTTTACAATAAATAATAAACAAGACAATAGGCACAGTAGAGGACAGTAAGTTGGTGTCAGTCCAGTCTCTGGGTATTGAGGAGTCTGAAAGCTTGGGGGAAGAAACTGTTACATAGTCTGGTCATGAGAGCCTGAATGCTTCAGTGCCTTTTCCCAGATGGCAGGAGAGAGAAGAGTTTGTATGAGGGGTGCGTGGGGTCCTCCATAATGCTGTTTACCTTGCAGATGCAGTATGTAGTGTAAACGTCCGTAATGGCAGGAAGAGAGACCCTGATGATCTTCTCAGCTGATCTCGCTATCCGCTGTAGGGTCTTGCGATCCGAGATGGTGCAATTTCCGTACCAGGCAGTGATGCAGCTGCTCAGGATGCTCTCAATACAACCCCTGTAGAATGTGATAAGGATGGGGGGTGGAAGTCTCTACTTTCAGCCTACACAGAAAGTAAAGAAACTGTTGGGCTTTCTTAGCTATGGAGCTGGTGTTGAAGGACCAGGTGAGATTCTCTACCAGGTGAACACCAAGAAATTTGGTGCTCTTAACAATCTCTACTGAGGAGCCATTGAGGTTCAGCAGGTCGCTCTGTGCCCTCCTGAAGTCAACAACCATCTATACATGTATACATGGTAAATGGTAAGGCATTGAAGAATGCAGTAGAACAGAGTGATTAGGAATAATGGTGCATAGTTCCCTGAAGGTGGAATCTCATGTGGATAGGGTGATGAAGAAAGCTTTTGGTATGCTGGCCTTTATAAATCAGAGCATTGAGTATAAGAGTTGGGATGTAATGTTAAAATTGTACAAGGCATTGTTAAGGCCAGATTTGGAGTATTGTGTACAGTTCTGGTCACCGAATTATAGGAAAGATGTCAACAAAATAGAGAGAGTAAGAGGAGATTTACTAAAATGTTACCTGGGTTTCAGCACCTAAGTTACAGAGAAAGGTAGAATAAGTTAGGTCTTTATTCTTTGGAGCGTAGAAGGTTGAGGGGGGATTTGATAGAGGGGTATTTAAAATTATGAGGGGAATAGATAGATTTGACATTGATAGCTTTTTCCACTGAGAGTAGGGGAGATTCAAACAAGAGGACATGAGTTGAGAGGGGGCAAAAGTTTAGGGGTAACACGAGGGGGAATTTCTTTACTCAGAGAGTGGAACGAGCTTCCCTTAGAAGTGGTAGAGGCAGGTTCGATATTGTCACTTAAAGTAAAATTGGCAAGGTATATGGACAGGAAAGGAATGGAGGGTTATGGGCTGAGTGCAGAGAAGTGGGACTAGGTGAGAATAAGCATTTGGCACAGACTAGAAGGGCCGAGATGGCCTGTTTCCGTGCTGTAATTGTTAAATGGTTATGGTTATATGATTGTATCTCTTTTGTTTTGTTCACATTCAGAGACAGGTTGTTGGCTCTGCACCTGTCCGTTAGCCACTGCACCTCCTCTCTGTAAGCTGACTCGTCGTTCTTGCTGATGAGACCCACCACAGTCATGTCATTGGCAAACCTGATGATGTGCTTTGAGCTGTGTGTTGCAGCACAGTCATGGGTCAGCAGAGTGAACAGCAGTGGACTGAGCACACAGCCCTGGGGAGCCTCCGTGCTCAGTGTAATGGTGTTGGAGATGTTGCTCCCGATCCGGACTGACTGAGGTCTCCCAGTCAGGAAGTCTAGGATCCAGTTGCAGAGGGAAGTGTTCAGGCCCAGTAGGCTCAGCTTTCCAATCAGTTTCTGAGGGATGATTGTGTTGAATGCTGAACTGAAGTCTATGAACAGCATTCGAACGTACGTGTCTCTTTTGTCCAGGAGGGTTAGGGCCAGGTGGAGGGTGATAGCAATGGCGTCGTCTGCTGAGTAGTTGGGATGGTACGCGAACTGCAGGGGGTCCAGTGGGGGTGGCAGCAGGGTCTTGATATGCCTCATGACGAGCCTCTCGAAACACTTCATGATGATGGATGTGTGTGCAACAGGACAGTATTCATTGAGGCAAGACACTGAAGACTTCTTCAGCATGGGGACAATGGTGGCGGCCTTGAGGCACGTTGGAACGGTGGCACTGCTCGCTGAGATGTTGAAGATGTCAGTGAGAACATCTGCTAGCTGGTCTGCGCATCCTCTAAGCACTCTGCCAGGAATATTGTCTGGTCCAGTCTTTCCAGACCTCCGTGAGCTCCATGAGCTGCAATAGCGTTATGCAAACTGCTACGCTACTGTGGAGACCCACGGACAATCCCTTTGCAATCCTCCTGGTAAGCAGCAATTCCTGCTAAATTATTTAATTAATGGAATTTAACTGCCTGTAAACTACACTGTCTTATATCTGGGAGATCTTAACAAGAAATTCTGTAATTGACAAAAATCTAAGAAATCAACTTCCTTCAAAGATTTATCATTGCTGTTAATTGATTAACATTGATTTGAAAGTTGTGCATTTCCAACTTCTGATATTAATATTGATGTATAATCAAATCTTAGGCTAGAAATTTTAATATGGTTTTGCAAGTTTCCATTTGCACATTTTTTTTTAAACCAATTAAATAGGAAAAGAGCAGGAATACTGTTGCAGCCTAACTTCAAGAACTTTTTTTTTCTCAGCTGCAAAGATATTACTTCTAGCAGGAAATGACACACATTCAAGATGATCTGTACCTAATTAAATCTTTCACCAATTATGCTCACATCTGGCCTGCCTGTTCACATACTTGGTCTTGTACATTACGAGCTCATTATGTGAATGTTTAGGAGATTTTTCTCGTGAGAAAGAAGACACTGGTCACCAGTTATTTTTACATTCAATCTCATTCAAGTCATATGACTTAAAATCTTCAAATCAAGCCCAAAATGATTTGCACATTGCTGTGAATCAGTTAATAATTGACAATGGACAGCAGGCTGAAGCCATGCAGTGGTAGAATCATATATTTCTGAGATACAGGACTATCTCAGATACCCATGCCTTCTGACAAGTGCAATCAATGTAAATACCATATTCTGGGCTCCTGGGCTTATGTGCACATAAAGTTTTATGTGTCTCAAACACCTTTTGAGTTAGTGAGGTCCAGATCTCTATCAACCTTTAGGTGATAGCTTCTTCCCCTCCAAGCTGTCTATTAGCATGGGGTGGTACATTGATAGTGAAGTTAGCACAATGTTTTAAGTGCCAGCAACCTGGCTTCATTTTCCACTACTGTCTGTAAGGAGTTTGTACGTTCTCTACTTGACTGTGTCTATTTCTTTCAAGTGCTCTGGTTTCCTCCCACGTTCCTACAGGTTTGTATGATAATTGGTCACATGCTGTGATTGGGCAGCACAGACTTGTTGGGTCGAAAGGGCCTGTTACCATGCTGTTTCTCGAAGATGAATAAAAATTAAACATGCTAATCGCTTTAAATCAGGGGTTCCCAAACAGTTTATGACGTGGACCACTGACATTAACCAAAGGCCCCAGGTTAGGAACATATAATTAACGAAATATAGAAAAAGAAGAAACTGAGGAAAATCTGAAATACATACTTGCCTTTACACAGATTATGCCAAACCTCTTGAGTTTTTTTCAGAACTTTACTTTTTAATTCCAGGATGTCTAGTAATTTGCCTCACGGTTAAAGGAAATACTTGTATATCCTCTCTACCCACTGATACATGGAGAGATGTCAACGGACTGATATACAGAGAGATGTCAATATACTGATATACAGAGAGATGTCAATATACCAAGATACAGAGAGATGTTGATATACTGATATACAGAGAGATGTCGATATACTGATATACAGAGAAATGTTGATATACTGAGATACAGAGAGGTGTTGATATACTGATATACAGAGAGATGTCGATATACTGATATACAAATGTTGATATACTGAGATACAGAGAGGTGTTGATATACTGATATACAGAGAGATGTCGATATACTGATATACAGAGAAATGTTGATATACTGAGATACAGAGAGATGTCGATATACTGATATACAGAGATGTCAATATACTGATATACAGAGAGATGTTAGTATACTGATATACAGAGAAATGTCGATATACTGATATACAGAGAGATGTCGATATACTGATATACAGAGAGGTGTTGATATACTGAGATACAAAGAGATGTCGATATACTGATATACAGAGAAATGTCGATATACTGATATACAGAGAGATGTCGATATACTGATATACAGAGAAATGTCTATATACTGATATACAGAGAAATGTCGATATACTGAGATACAGAGAGATGTCGATATACTGATATACAGAGAGATGTCGATATACTGAGATACAGAGAAATGTCGATATACTGATATACAGAGAGATGTCGATATACTGATATACAGAGAGATGTCGATATACTGATATACAGAGAGATGTCGATATACTGAGATACAGAGAGATGTCGATATACTGATATACAGAGAGATGTCGATATACTGAGATACAGAGAGATGTTGATATACTGATATACAGTGAGATGTCGATATACTGATATACAGAGAGGTGTCAATATACTGATATACAGAGAGACGTCGATATACTGATATACATGGAGATGTCGATATACTGATATACAGAGAGGTGTTGATATATTGATATACAGAGTGGTGTGGATATACTGAGATACAGAGAGGTGTCGATATACTGATATACATGGAGATGTCGATATACTGATCTACAGGGAGGTGTTGATATACTGATATACAGAGTGGTGTTGATATATTGATATACAGAGTGGTGTGGATATACTGAGATACAGAGAAGTGTCGATATACTGATATACAGAGGGGTGTCGATATACAGAGAGGTGCTGATACACAGTAAGGTTTGGGGGCACCATGGTAGCATAGCAGGTAGCAAAGCACAATTTCAGCTCAGTTGTGGGGTCCTGAGTTCAATTCCAATGCTGTCTGTAAGAAGTTTGTATGATCCTTCCCCTGGGAGTGTGGATTTCCTCTGGGTGCTCTGGTTTCCTCCCACAGGCCAGAGATACCGGTTGGTAGGTTAACTGGTCACTGTAAATTGTCCTGTGTTTTTTGGGCCTGGGTTAAATTGGTGGATTGTTGGTCAGTGTGACTCATTGAGTGGGGTGGCCTGTTCTGCACTGTATCACTAAATAAATAAATAGACAGACAAACACACAAACAAAGAAATAAATAAATAAGGATCCCACAGACCCTGATCATTGACTATTTGTCTCACTCCCATCAGGGAAGAGGCATCCACATTGCTCTGACTCGGAATCCTGCAAATAAACAACCATAAAACCATGAGACCTAGAAGCAGATTAGGCCATTTAGCCCATCACATCTGTTCTGCAATTCCATCGTGGTTGATTTATTATCTGTCACAAGCCCATGCCCCTGCCTTCTCCCCATAACCTTTGATGCCCAAACTAATTTAGAACTTATCAACCTTCATTTTATGACCCAATGACCCAGCCTCCACAGCTGTCTATGGCAAAGAATTCCACAGATTTATCACCCTTTGGCTAAAGAAATTTCTCCTCACCCCGGTTATAAATGGACATCCTTCCATTCTGATACTGTGCCCTCTGGTCCTAGACTCCCTCACTATTAGAAACATTCTGTCTACATCTACCTTTCAATATATAATAGGTTCCAATGAGATTTCAATAGATTTTGATAAGTTCAATAGTCAATAGGTTTTTGCATGAAGATTGTGGAAGATTGTGAGAATTGTCTTATGATGCAAAGACAAGTGGAGGGCAGGTAGTTTTGAGGAGCAAAGAGGCTACAGAAAGACTTAGACAGATGAGGAGAATGGGCCAAAAAGTGGCAGATGGAATACGGTGTCAGACATTGTATGGTTATGCACTTTGGTAGAGGAAACCAAAGCTTAAGCTATTCTCTAAATGGTGAGAAAATTTTAAAATGCAAGGTGGAAAGGTCCTTGATAGTCCTTGCACAGGATTCCCTAAAAGTTTAATTTGCATGTTGAGATAGTGGGGAGGAAGGTAAATGCAATGTTAGCATTTATTTCAAGAGGACTGGAATATAAAGACAAGAAATCAATGCTGAGGCTTTATAAGGCATTGGTGAGGCCTCACTTGGAGTATTGTAACCATTTTTGAGTCCCTTTTCTAAAAGGATGTGCTGGCATTGGAGAGAGTTCAAAGGAGGTTCACAAAAATGTTTGAGGATTGAAAGGCTAGTCATATGAGGAATGTTTTCTAATGGCCTCTAATTGCTGGCATTCAGAAGAATGAGGGTGGGATCTTACTGTAACTTATCAAATGTTGAAAGGCCTCGATAAAGTGGGTGTGGAGAGGATGCTTCCTATGGTAGGAGAGTCTAAGACCAGAAGACATTACTTCAGGAAGGAGCAACGTCCAATTAGAATGGAGACGGGCAGGAATCTCTTTAGCCAGAGAGTTGTGAATCTGTGGAATTTGTTGACACAGGTGGCTGTGGAGGCCAAGTCATTGGGTATATTTAAGGCAGGGGCTGATAGATTCTTTATTAGTCAGGGCATGAAAGGATAGCGGGAGAAGGTAAGAGATTGAGGCTGAGAGGGAAATGGATCAGCCATGGTGGACTGGCATAGCAGAATCTAGGCGAAATCTGTTCCTGTGTCTTATGGACTCATGGTTTTGTCTGATATAATCTGCTTTTCATCAAGATTGTCAAAGATCGTGAGAATTGTCTGAGATGGTCTGCTTTCCAACAAGACTGTCAAAGATCATGAGACAATGAATTTAAAACAAAACCACTTTTGAGAGTAAAAAAAAATGTTACAAATGAAACTTAATGGTGGACTGAAACCCCAGTATTGAAATATGATCAGTTCTCTGTTGAATGTGGCTTCAATATTGGGATTGGAATATCAAAAATAATAAATATGTTGATTATAAAGTAATGAAAACCTGATTCACTGCAGATGCTGAAGCTTGGTATTTTGTTATTTTAACTGTGAACAGACAATTAAAATATTTCTTGAGAGCTTTTTTCTTGTCAGGGAGCCAGAAGATGGTTGGATCTTGCATCTCTAATTGCGGGCTAATTTGTCACTCAGTATGTGGGAACACAATCCTTGGAGGGGAATAGTGATGTGAATTCAACCAAAATTAACTTAGTAAATATAGCTGAGAATGATGGTAAAGCTAAAAATTATGCTGGAACATAAGCTTGAAATGAGAAGATTTCCTTGCATACTATTAGTGGAATTTTCATAATTTCAAATGCGAATCTGCTAATTCAGTTCTCTATACTTTCTAAAAAAAAATGAAAGCAATTTCTAATAAAACAAACTCAGTCAGTCCACAGAATCAAAGTTCAAAATTCAAAGTCAATTTATTATCAAACTACACCAAATAATATGCTGATGTTGATTGTCTGGTGGGCATTCGCAATAGAACACAGAAAGCCAGTAGAATAAATGAAAAACTACACAAACAAGCAAAGATGGGCAAACATCCAACGTGAAAGAGATGAGAGAATGACAAATAAAAACTTTTTGTACAAATATAAAATGTAAATTAAAATAACAAACAAATGATGGAGACGGAGCAAAGTTAAGAGGGCGCTAAACAGCAACTCCTTTGCTTGCATCTTTGGAAACAGCTCTATTTCCATCTTTAATATCTCTATTTTTCCATTTCAGGGTTCTTTTGAAGACCCTGACCTGGAGTTACACGCTGATTTCGGTTCTTTGCGGAAATGGGACCCGTTCTCGGGGTTTCAGGACCGGCCGTTGTTCGGCATGCCAAGGGCTCAGGCCTAGACCTCAGATCGGATTTTTAAGCCTAGGATCTCGGTGCTCTGGAGATGGGTGGATCTAGGGTCAGTGTAACGGCAGGAGACCTGTGTGTCGTCTGGGGAGCCTGGAAATCTACTGTTGTGTGTCCAAAGACCCAGGATCTTTGCGATCTTTGGGAACAGAGCTCGGAAAAAGCAACTTAAATGGACTTTTAACATCATTAACCAGCGAGTTGTTTGTTATATCTCCCCACTCGTTGGGAAAATGGAGACAGCTCCTTCTCCCTTATTAGGGAGAGAGAGAGAACCTGTGGTATGTTGAATGCCCGGTGAAACATAAAGACTTTGGGGTAACTGCAAGTCTGTGTCTTTGCTATTGCTTTGCTCAGTGGTGGTGCAGATGCTGGCTTTTCTTTGCTAGTGGGGGGGGGAGTGGGATCATTGCTCGCTGCTACTTACACGTGGGAGGGAGGGGAGCTGGGGGGCCTTTGGGGTTCTTGCGTTTGACTGTTGCTCATTATTTGGAGGACTTACTCTGTCTTTTTGGATGTTTACGAAGGAAAAGCATTTCAGGATGTATATTGTATACATTTCTCTGACATTAACTTGGACCTTTAAACCTTTGAACCTTTGAAATAAATACAATAATTAACTTGTAGTTAATACTGAGGACATGAGTTGTAGAATCCTTCAATATGGGTCTGTAGGTTGTGGACTCGATTAAGACTTGAGGTGATTGAAGTTATCCACTCTGGTTCAAGAGCCTGAAAGGTAATAACTGCTCCTAAACCTGATGGTGTGGAAATTAAGGTTCCTGTACCTTCTTCCTGATGGCAGCAGAGAGAAGTAGAGAGCATGGACTGAAGGGTGGAGGTCCTTGATGATAGTGTTCCTTGTAGATGTGCTCTATGGTGGTGAACCCATTTTGAACACTGCATCAATGTAGAATTAGTCTATTTCCCTTTTTACTTACTGTAGTTATTTAATGTCATTCAACTGCTATGACTGAAACTCCTTCCATCTGCTCATTGCTGAGGTTAATCCATTCCAAAACAATCCCTTCCAACCAACCACACATCAAATCCTCATTATCTACGGAACTAGCCCCTCCAATCAACCACACATCAAATCCTCATTATCTACGGAACTGGCCCCTCCAATCAACCACACATCAAATCCTCATTATCTACGGAACTAGCCCCTCCAATCAACCACACATCAAATCCTCATTATCTACGGAACTGGCCCCTCCAATCAACCACACATCAAATCCTCATTATCTACAGAACTAGCCCCTCCAATCAACCACATGTTAAATCCTCATTATCTATGGAACTGGCCCCTCCAATCAACCACACATCAAATCCTCATTATCTACGGAACTGGCCCCTCCAATCAACCACACATCAAATCCTCATTATCTACAGAACTAGCCCCTCCAATCAACCACACATCAAATCCTCATTATCTACGGAACTGGCCCCTCCAACCAACCACATACTGAATTCCCAATTTTCTACAGAAGAGAATTAAGCATTTCACATTATAAGAGATGTAATTGGGGTAAATACAGGCATGCTATTTCCCCTCAGTTTGGTGAGAATAGAACATAGAATATTACAGCACAGCACAGGCCCTTTGGTCCACATCCTGTACCAGCCTTTAGCCTACTCAAAAATCAATCAAACCCTTCCTCCGACATGTGTCTATCTACTTACTTACCACCCATTTTGCTGCTGGCATTTACGGCTACAGTGAAGGATCTCCATCTCTGTTGGTGTTCAGGATGTTAGTCTTCATGGTGTTAGTAGCTTCCTCTTGGTTTTCATGATTGTCAATCATACAACTCACAGGTGGAGAATCAGGATTTTGTCAGACACAGATGTAGAATTCTTCATTGCCGTTTGCGTAATAGTTTCATTTGAGCAGTCAGTGTTGTTAGCCCCGGGCCAAACCCATAAACCTGCAGGACAGGTGAAACTCTCTTAGTCTGGCCTCTGCACTTTGACCTGTTTGGCATGGGTGACCCTACCAGAAGCCACAGCATAAAGCCTTGACTTCAGACAACATAGTTCTCCAGATTACTCACACAAAAATGCAGCAGGAACTCAGCAGGCCAGCAGCATCTATGGAAAAAAGTACAGTCAATGTTTCAGGCTGAAACCCTTCAGCAGGACTGGAGAAAAAAAGCTGAGGAGTAGATTTAAAAGATCGAGGAAGGGGAGAGAGAAACACAAGGTCTCTGTACCTCCCTCTGCAGTTGGATCCTCAACTTCCTAACCAGAAGACCACAATCTGTGTGGATTGGTGGTAACATCTTCTCCTCGTTGACTGGAGCACTTCAGGGGTGTGTACTTAGCCCACTTCTGTACACTCTCTATACCCATGACTGTGTGACTAGGCATAGCTCAAATACCAACTACAGATTTGTTGATGATACAACCATTGTTGGTAGAATCTCAGGTGGTGCCGAGAGGGTGTACAGGAGTGAGATATGCCAACTAGTGGAATGGTGTTGCAGCAACAACCTGGCACTCAATGTCAGTAAGATGAAAGAACTGATTGTCGACTTCAGGAAAGGTAAGACAAAGAAACACATATCAATCCCCATAGAGGGATCAGAAGTGGAGAGAGTGAGCAGCTTCAAGTTCCTGGGTGTCAATATCTCTGAGGACATATCCTGGTCCAACTAGCATTGCAGTTATAAAAAAGGCAAGTCAGTGACTATACTAGGAGTTTGAAGAGATTTGGAGTGTCAACAAATACACTCAAAAACTTCTGTAGATGTACTGTTAAGAGCATTCTGACAGGCTGCATCACTGTCTGGTATGGAGGGGCTACTGCACAGGACTGAAGGAAGCTGCAGAAGGTTGTAAATCTAGTCAGATCCATCTTGGGCACTAGCCTACAAAGTACCCAGGGCTTCTTCAGGGAGCAGTGTCTCAGAAAGACAGTGTTTATTATTAAGGACCTCCAGCACCTGGGGCATACCCTTTTCTCACCGTTACCGTCAGGAAGGAGGTACAGAAGCCCGAAGGCACACACTCAGTGATTCAGGAACAGCTTCTTCCCCTCTGCCATCTGATTCCTAAATGGACATTGAATTTTTGGACACTACCTCACTTTTTTAATATAGTATTTCTGTAATTGATTTACTTGTTTATCTATTATTATTTTTCTCTCTGCTAGATTATGCATTGCATTGAACTGCTGCTGCTCACTTAACAAATTTCACGTCGCATGCCGGTGATAATAAACCTGATTCTGATTCTGGAGAGTAGTGAACTTGGCTTAGGTTTGGAAGCATGCCCTAAGGCCCAAATCCTCCATACCAATCAAGGTATTTCCTGAAATAGAACAGAATAGTTTGTCTTTCATCTATTATTATTATCCTGTTAACGAGTTGTATGTGATATATATATATATATAGTTATTTTGCTTAGCTGTTCACATTTGTACTTTTGGGTGACAATAAACTTGAACTTGAATGAGTGAATCTGTGGAATTTGTTGCCACAGACAGAATTTAGAAGGAAGATGGGTATCTCATTGAAACCTACCAAATATTGAAAGGTTTAGATAGAGTGGATGTGGAAAGGACACTTCCTGTAGTTGGGGAGGCTCAAATCAAAGGGCGCAAACTGAAGAGAAGGACATCCCTTTAAAACAGAGATGAGGAGGAACTTCTTTGGCCAATGATCCTTCCGGCCCTCTTTTCACAACTGTCTTTGTAATTATCCTGAATCATGGGAAGTTCACAACTACGGATGCGCTGGGCTGTCTGCACCACTCTTTGCAGAACCCTACGATTAGGGGAGGTACAGTTCCCATACCAGGTAGTGATCCAGACAGTCGGGATGCTCTCAATTGTGCCCCAGTAGAAAGTTCATAGGATGTGGGGGTCCACACCAAACTTCCTCAACTGTCTGAGGTGAAAGAGGCGCTGTTGTGCTTTTTTCACCACACAGCAGGTGTGTACAGTACACATGAGGTCCTCGGTGATGTGGATGCTGAGGAACTTGAAGCTGTTTACCCTCTCAACCCCAGATCCATTGATGTCAACAGGGGTTAGCCTGACTCGATTATTCCTATAATCCACAACCAGCTCCATCGTTTTTGTAACATTGAGGGAGAGGTTGTTTTCTTGACACCACTGTGTCAGAGAGATGTCTTCTTCTCCATTGGCCACCTTGTTATTGTTTGAGATCAGGCCAATCAATGTAGTGCCGTCGGCAAATTTAATTAGCAGATTAGAGCTGTGGGTTGCAACGCAGTCATGGGTATACAGAGGGTAAAGGAGGGGACTTAGTCTACAGCCCTGAGGGGCTCCTGTGTTGAGAGTCAGAGGGGTGGATGTGAGGGAGCCCACTCTTACCACCTGCCGGCAATCTGACAGGAAGTCCAAGATGCAGCTGCACAAGGCAGGGTCAAGACTCTGAGCTTCCTGTTGAGCCTGGATGGAATCATGGCATCGAATGCTGAACTGTAATCCAAGAACAGCATTCTCACATAAGCATCCTTCTTCCCAGATATATAAGGAAGGTATGTAGAGGAGTAGCTATTGCATAATCTGTCGATCAGTGGTGTTGGTAGGCAAATTGTAGGGGGTCCAGTTTGGGGCCAAAGGAGGGAATTACACTCAGAGGCCACTTTATTTGGTATCTCCTGTACGTTTTTGAAATGTGGGAGGAAGATGGAGGAAACCCAGGCGTCACAGGGAGAGCATACAAACTCCCCGAAAGTACATAATAAAGCCACCACTGAGTCTATGCAATATTTCCTTCTCTGTCCGATCAACAATTTCAGACTCCTGTCTAACAACAGTTAAGTGCATCAAGGATGCAACTTTTCAAGGTCAGCCAAGGCCGAACAAAAAATTGTGGTTATTTCAGTGACACTCCTGTCTTTTGACTTGTCAGAAACACTCATTATTTTCAAAGCCTTTAAATAAATTTCCCCACAGCCTTCAGTACTCTCATCCCAGCTGTATTTCCACTTAACTACAGTTCATCATTCTCGCCAGCTGTGGCTGAGTTAAATCTTTGTAGCCACCTTTTAATCCCAAATAGCAGGTCAGGTGGATTTGTGCATTGACTCTCGATACTTGACATAATTCACTGAGGTGACGAAGGAAGAGCGAAACTGCATCGATGTTAGCTTCTGCTTTAGTCATACCTCCCTTTTCTTCAGCCACAAAGTTCAACAAAATATTTCCAGTTTGGCAGTTTATGTACAGTACTATGCAAAAGTCTTAGCTCAGATGCTTAAGATTTTTTTGCACAGTACTACAGTAATTTTATATATTGCACTGAACTGCTGAAAAAAAACTAATTTCACGACATATGTGAACGATAATAAATCTGGTTTTGATATGGGTCTCTATTGTGCTCTGAGAGTAGAAAGGGAACAGGGAGAGGGTAATCATGGTTGGGAAAGAGGGAAGGGAGAAGGGTGGGAATGGAAAGTATCAGAGAGACATTCAGTAATAATCAATAAACCAATTGTTCACAATCAAATGATCTTGCCAGGTGTCTCAGGGCTTGGCGTGTCTGCACCCATGACATGCCCCCCTACCTGGCTCTCCTTTTCAGTCACTAGTCCCACACTCACTGCCACAGTGCCCCAACTCACTATTCCCAACGTTCTTTGCTCCCGCTAGATTCACCACTCCACGTTGACATATATAGTACTGTGAAAATGTCTTACATGTCCTAGCGATATATATGTGCCTAAGACTTTTGCATAGTATTGTATAATTGAGTATACAAATGCAATAGAGGATTCCACTTCACTGGGACACATCCGGATCAGTACATTTGAGCCTTTTTAAGCAGCAGTTCCAATTAGCCAAAATTTCATGGAGATTGTTAAGTGGTATAAAAGAGGCAAACTACCATTTAACTGAGTAATAAATGATGCACTTAAATGAAATACAGAACAAATTAGAACACTACCAATAACTCCAAAGGAGTACATAACTGGATTTATTCCTAATAATTATCAACAGAGGAATTTATCTGCTGTGTTCTTTTGATTGACCATCAATAAACAAAATTATCACAGACACCCAGTTGCAGACAATAGACTGCCATCATACAATACTTTAGATGATTGCATTCTCTAAATCTTCATCGTCAGTGTATCATTCAAAATGATTGTCAACACCTTTGTAATTCATACCTTGTTGAAGCAGTGAAATCGTTTCACTTGTCCTCTGACTGTTTCTGGCATCTCCAAGCCTGAATGCTTGAAATCATAGTGAGGAAAACAACTCCGAACTGTCTTACTGCTTATTTCTCGTCATCTATCAGTGACAAAAGTCACTGCTTTTTGAACACAAACACACACAGCTGACGCTATTTAAAAACAGATCATTTTAAGCACTGTGTTGTGTCCAATAGCCAAGCAAGTGCTCATGGGTGACTGACACTGTTTAGGAAATGATTGGCAACAGTCTCCTGTTCCAGTGAAGCAGTAGAGAGTCCCAAATAAACACTTGGGAATCGCAGCTATTTTCTCAACTTAGCTTTTGTTCTTTAAGAGTTGTCCCAAATAAATAGTTGCGCAAATTAACCATTGGCCCGAGTAACTAGAATCCACTTTATTTGTATTCCAACCATTGCAAGGCAAGTTAGCTTAGCAACTGGCACACAATCATTTTCACTGATTAATTCCTACTACTGTCTCTAAGGCGTTTGTACGTTCTCCCTGTGACCATGTGGGTTTCCTCTAGGAGCTCTGGTCTCCTTCCACATGCAGGAGTTTTGAGATAAGAGGGGTAATATTGTTACACAGTATGAATGATATCTGAAGTTCACTGCCTAAGGAAGTAGTGGAGTCAGTTACAATTATTATGTTTCAGAGGAAACAACACTCCTCACAAAAATAAAAAAGTGTTTATTGAGACAATCATGTTTCTGATTTTCTCTTCTTCTGTGATTTTCTCTTCAAAGCCAAAGCTCAAAGTAAATTCAAATAATCAAAGTACGTATATGTCACCATATACTACCATAAGATTAATTTTCTTGCGGGCATTCATAGGAAAATAAAGAAATACAAATAAATTTATGAAAAGCTATGCCTAGACTGATCAACAACCATGGTGCAATAAAAAGACAGGTTGGACATTTTTCATTGAAGGCAATGTAGATGCAAACTGAAAGATCACATGGGGGTAGGCGTTGGAAATAATGGGTGATTTAGTAAAAAGCTGATGCACACCAGGAGACCTGTCAGAGCAATACCTGAGCATGAATTTGGTACGGGTTTTACATTCTCAGTTGACCACATTACCAGTAAGACTACTTATGATAACAGAATGGAGAACACAGGAGGACAATTAAGTAGCAGACTAGGTCCTGATTACAGAATAATATGATTATTCATGGGTCTGGTTTTCAATTACAATAATGTGTATACACTAGAATATCAGTAATGAAATACCTGAAACTTGGCTGTTATCACTGCTGTAGTCCATGTCTCTAAGTTCAAAGGTCAAAGTAAATTTATTATTAAAATACACATATGTCACCGCAATATGCAACCCTGAGATTCATTTTCTTGTTCCCTGGACCTGCTGGTGGGAGTCCTGAGGCTCCTGTATCTTCTTCCTGATGGCAACAGCAAGGGCTTTGTCTGCAGTTTCCTGTTACCACATTAGCACAATCTGTAATGTATGGATTTATTTCTTTTAGTGCAATGACTCTCTTTAGTACTAATTATTGAGTGAAACTTACACATGCACATTGATTTCTCTGCAAAGTGAATATACATGCTAACTTCTCCCACTGCATGCCTTTATTTATTTCATATGTCGTTGTACAGACACCACACAATCTATCCCTGTTTACTACTTCCCAGCCCTCATTATTGCTTCCTCGCCAACAAAAAGGAAACAGTTTCAAAGAATGAGACACAATTAGAAGTACACTTATGTACGTAATACTTGGGAGGATGTGATGACAATGGTGTTCAATCTGAGGATACCTTACAGATGAAAGAAAACTTAGACTGGAAGGAGAAAGAGTGTGTTAATATAAATGCTTGTTTTAAAGTTTTGAGGTTTTTTCTAAGGTTTTTAACCATATAACCATATAACAATTACAGCACGGAAACAGGCCATCTCGGTCCTTCTGGTCCGTGCTGAATGCCTACACTCAATTAGTCCCACTGGCCTGCACTCAGCCCATAACCCTCCATTCCTTTCCTGTCCATATACCTATCCAATTTTACTTTAAATGACAATACCAAACTTGCCTCTACCACTTCTAATGGAAGCTCATTCCACACAGCTACCACTCTCTGCGTAAATAAATTCCCCCTCGAGTTACCCTCAAACTTTTGCCCCCTAACTCTCAAATCATGTCCTCTTGTTTGAATCTCCCCTACTCTCAATGGAAAAAGCCTATCCACGTCAACTTGATCTATCCCCCTCGTTATTTTAAATACTTTTATCAAGTCCGCCCTCAACCTTCTACACTCCAAAGAATAAAGACCTAACTTGTTCAATCTTTCCCTGTAACTTAGGTGCTGAAACCCAGGTAACATTCTAGTAAATCTTCTCTGTACTCTCTCTATTTTGTTGATAACTTTCCTATAATTTGGTGACCAGAACTGTACACAATACTCCAAATTCGGCCTTACCAATACCTTGTACAATTTTAACATTACATCCCAACTCCTATACTCAATGCTCTGATTTATAAAGGCCAGCATACCAAAAGCTTTCTTCACCACCCTATCCACATGAGATTCCACCTTCAGGGAACTATGCACCATTATTCCTAGATCAGTCTGTTCTACTGCATTCTTCAATGCCCTACCATTTACCATGTATGTCCTATTTGGATTATTCCTATCAAAATGTAGCGACCTCACACTTATCAGCATTAAACTCCATCTGCCATCATTCAGCCCACTCTTCTAACTGGCCTAAATCTCTCTGCAAGCTTTGAAAACCTACTTCATTATCTACAACACCACCTACCTTAGTATCATCAGCATACTTACTAATCCAATTTACCACCCCATCATCCAGATCATTAATGTATATGACAAACAACATTGGACCCAGTACAGATCCCTGAGGCACACCACTAGTCACTGGCCTCCAACCTGACGAATAGTTATCCACCACTGCTCTCTGGCATCTCCCATCAAGCCACTGTTGAATCCATTTTACTACTTTCACTACTATTTTACTACTTCACTATTTTTCTACTGTTTTGTGTTTATTTGTTCACATTGTTAAATACACTCTGTAGCCATTTTATTCAATACCTCCTGTACCTAGTAAAGTAACCACTGAGTGTATGTTTGTGGTCTTCTGCTGCTGTAGCCTGTCCACATAAGGTTTAGCGCATTGTGTATTCAGAGATGCTATTTTGCACACCACTGCTGTAACGCATGTTTTTTTTTTGAGTTACTGTCACCTTCCTGTCAGCTTAAACCAGTCTGGCCATTCTCCTCTGGTCTTTTTTATTAACATGGCATTTTCACCCACAGAATTGCAGCTCACTGGATTTTTTTTTTTGTTTTTCACACCATTCTCTGTAAACTTATGTGTGAAAATCAGAGGAGATCAACAGTTTCTGAAATACTCAAACCACCCCATCTGGTACCAACAATCATTCCATGGTCGAAGTCACTTAGATCACCCTGATTCCCCTCTCCCTACTCACTTTCCCATTCTGATGTTTGGTTTGAACCACAACTGAACCCCTGAACCATGTTTGCTTTTATGCATTGAGTTCCTGTCACACGATTGGCTGAGTAGATATTTGCATTAACAAGCAAGTGTACAGGTGTAGCCAATAAAGTGCCCCCTGAGTGTGTTATTCCCCAAGAGGACCACAAGCTTGTCATGGTTTGGAGGTTTGGGTGTCTCAATGACCCAGACAGCTATGTTGACCCATAAAGTCAGGGTCTTATGCTTTGGCTCTTGGTAGGGTGACCCATGCTAAACAGGTCAAAGGGTAAGGGCCAGACTAAGAGTGGTCCACCAGTTATGTAGGTTCAGAGATTCAGCTCAGGGCTACCAACCCTGACTGGTAAAAAACAAAATCTTTACAGAAACACCAATGAAGAATCCTTTTGCACCTGAGAGCGAGGGTATTCCGCAGTCCCAACCTGCTACTTGCATGATTGACAGTAGCGAAAACCAAGAAGAAGCTATTGATATGATGAAGGAAGCCATGAACACCACCAGAGATGGAGGACCTTCATTGCTGCCCATGATAGACAGTAAGTAATGAATGTATTACAAATAATTTATTTAATATTATTTTTAATTTTGGTAATATTTTAGTCTGTGTGTTAATGACCTTGGTTGCTTGACCTATTTTTCTCTATTCTGTTTTAATCTTATTTCATTTCCATTCTATCGTAGTTACTGTAATTGGAAAATAATGAAACCAAACTGATGAATAAAATGCTAAAGTGCGTTTGGTTAATTAGACTAAAGTAACACCGCTTTTTCAGTCATTTATTCATGAATTAATATGAGATAAAATTACATTGATTGCTCTTCATTTCTTGTGCATTTCACTTTGAGCTTTCTGACTCACAACAGTAATTGCCAGTAAATTATGTTCAAGATTCAAGATTCATCATTGTTTGGTGTCATTTTCCGTACGCAAGTATAAAGGAGAATTAGATAATTGTACTCCTGATGCAGGGTCTCGGGCCCAAAGCGTCAGCTATACTCTTTTTCATAGGTGCTGCCTGGCCTGTTGAGTTCCTCCAGCATTTTGTGAGTGTTGCTTAAGTAATTGTTATTCCAGATCTGATGCAGCACAAAAAACACACAAAAGATAAGGAACACAATAATAAAAAACCAAATAAATAAATATAAACACATAAGATAGCTTATATACATAGATTGATTGCATGTCCATAAAGTGATGCTATGCCTAGGAGTGTCGGTACACCAGGTGATTGACAGAAAATGATTAAGTAGTGGTGGTTGAGGGTGTGGAGAGGTGCGTCAGTGGCTGGATGTGTTGATCAGCCTTACTGCTTGAGGAAAGTAACTGTATTTCAGTCTGGTGGTCCTGGCATAGCCTCCTCCCTGATGGGAGTGGGACAAACCGTCCATGATCAGGGTATGTGGGATCCTTCATGATGTTACTGGCCCTTGTCTGGAACTTATCTGTATACCTGTCCTCGTTGGTGGGAGGTCTGGTGCTGGTGATGCATTGCACAGTTTTGATTACCTATTGTAGGGCATTCCTGGCTGCCATACTTTTTAATGTTGGGCACTTCTTAATATTCTGGGCTTTCTTCCAAAAATGGTGAGAATCCACAAATTGGTTCCTGTCAAAAAAAATAACAAAATACAAGCTTTCTTATTCAAAGCTGTTTTAAAGGTTACCACATACAAGTTTCTAATAAATGTGTTTTAGGTTTATTCAGACCTTGTTTGTCAACTTTGTAATTACATAATATCTTGATTTTTAAACTTTTTCCCAAATCCTATCAAATCAATAAAATAATAGAACTGTTGTCCTGATCACACTTGGGAAGTTCATTTGAAAAACTCATCTGTTGAAAAATCAATGATTCAGGAATATCTTCTTCCCCTCTGACATCCTATTTTTGAATGGACAGTTATCCCATGAACATTACCTCTCTCCTTTTTTATATCATAGTTTTTTTGAACTATTTATTTAACTATTTAATAGAAACACATATACATACTGTAATTAAAAGTTTTTTTCCTCTTTGTTACCATGTATTGCACTGTGCTGCTGCCGCGAAGTTAACAAATTTCACGACCCTGTGCTGATGATATTAAACCTGATTCAGATTCCGTTCCATAACAATAGAATAGTGGAAAACAAGTGATACTTCTTTTGTTAGTTGGAACATACTAGTTATAAATTGTTGTGAAGCTTGTCCTTGACATTTAGATTCAGATTCAGAATTAGATAGATTTATTTATCACATGTACAGTACATCGGAACATACAGTGAAATTCATTGTTTGCATTAACAACCAACACAGCCTGGGGATGTGCTGGGAGCAGCCCACAAGAGTTGCCACATATTCTTGTGCAAACAGCATGCCCAAGATGTTCGGCAGACATCACAGACAGAGCATACAACCAAAAAACAGCAGAAAAACAAGCCCCATTCCTCCCTTCCTCGCTAACAGCCACTCACCAAGTTTTTAGCATCGAGTTTGAGGTCTGGTCTGTACTTGGATTGGGAAGTGGAGAGCGAAACTAGAAAGAACAAGTTAACATGTCCTCTTTTTGTTACTACAGCAGTCTTAAGACTCACACTCAACATTTTCAGAACAATTTCTTCACTGCCATCAGACTACCGAATATTCAATGAACCAATGAAGACTAACTCACTATTCTTCTTTTACACTATTTGTTTGTTTACTTATTTATTGTTTATAACTCAGAGCAAATTCTATGTTTTGAACTGTCCTGCACAAAGTGAATTTCATGACATATATCAGTGATAATAAACCTGATTGGGTGGTGGGTTGGAGATACGTCTCTACAAAAGAAGATGAAAAGTACTCCCTCCATCTTCTAGCCTGCAGGCCACTCATGGGTGAGGTGTTACACCCCCACCCCCCCAGATCAGGGTCACATGAAACCATGGGAGCAGGTGAAGGATGAGCAGCTGGTGCATATCACAAGTCCTGGTTATGTAACCACTGATGCCAGTCAAACAAACTCCGAAGTGTATTATTAATGGGTGTGATCACCCATCTGGAAGATGGTAGGTGAGACCAGGTAAGGGGGGAGTGAGAAGCTGGGAGGTAAAAGGAGGAAGATGTAAAGGGCTGAAGAAGAAGGAGTCTGATAGGAGGGGAGAATGGATGACTAGATTTGAATGATAGCTTCTACTCCCTAGTGATTCTCTTTACTGTTTGATGCCTGAAGTTAACTGGTAAAATGTAATTGAGGCTGATGCCTTGCCACAGGAGAATGTACAACCAAGCTCTTCCTATCTCTATCTGCTTAGCTCCTGCATTTAGAATGAGCGTCACATGTAGACCAAGCTTCTGACATTGACACACTTTAAACTGTCACTGGGAGATTTCTATCTATCTATATATACATATATATAAAACAATTAAATTAAATGAAAGAGAACAAAATAGTGAGGAAGTGTTTGTGGGTTCACTGTACATTCAGAAATATGATGGTGGAGGGAAAGAAGCTATTCACACACACATTGACTGTGTCTTTAGGCTTCTGTGTCTCTTCTCTGTTGGTAGTAGCAAGAAGGGAACATAACATGGGTGATGGGGATCCTTAACGATGAATACTACCTTCCTAATGCATAGCCTTTTGAAGCTGTCCTCAGTGCTGGGGAGGGTAGTGCCCATGATGGAGCTGGCTGGGCCTGCAAATATCAAGCTTTTTCTAATCGTGGACATTGATGCTTCTATGCCAGAGGGTGATACAAGCAGTTCAAATGCTCTCAAAGGTACCTTTGAAGAAATTTGGGGCAGACTTCGGTGTCAGTCATCTAAGTGGAAATATATGGTTTGTCCCCACAACTCCAAAGTCAATCTATAAACGTATTTACATAAGTTGCATGAATTCAAGATGAAAGTGTAAGTGAAGGCTAGCACTGGCTTTGATATTCCAGTGCCAGTGTGGGAATGATGTAAAACAAGACATAAACAAGAGAAAGTCTGCAGATGCTGGATATCCAAAGCAACACACACAAAATGTTGGAGGAACTCTCAGCTCAGGCACCATCTATGGAAATGAATAAACAGTCAACGTTTCAGGCTGAAACCCTTCAGAAGGTCTCGTGTCTTGATGAAGGTTCTCAGCCCAAAATGCCAAGTGTTTACTGTTTTCCATAGATGCTGCCTGGGCTGCTGAATTCCCTCAGTATTTTTAAGCTGAAAAGCTAATCCCACAACTCTAATCACTGCACTTTAGCACTTTAACACTTTGACCACATTGATCACCTTGAACACAAGAGATCCTTTTGCTTTTTTAAAAAAAATATTTGCAAGATTTGTCGTCTTATGCACATTGGTTGTCCACCAGTCCTTGTTATGTATAGCTTTACATAAATTCCATTTTATTTCTTTGTTTTTCCAGTAAATGCCTGTAAGAAAATAAATCTCAATGTCATATATGGTGATATTAAAGAGGTAAATAAATTTGACGTTTCTCTAATACTCAAGTCCTCTAGTCCCAAAAACATTGTTGTAAACTTCCTCTGCACCCTTTCAATCTCATTGATATAGTTTTTGTGGTTAGGTGACCAGAACAGCATTCAATACTCTATAGCTACCTAAGCTCACTAAAGTGATCATGGTAATATTTGATGGTCTGTCAATCTCCTGTATTGTATTTTCATTGTAACTAAAAAGTATGCAAATCAATTATTTGGTTGTCAGGGAAATTCTTTCACCTGACAGAGGGACAGACATACTTTATTGATCCAGTGGGAAATTGGGTTTTGCTACAGCTGCACCAACCAAGAATAGTGAAGAAATATAGCAATATAAAACCATAAATAATTAAATAATAATAAGCTAGTCATGCCAAGTGGAGGTAAGTCCAGGACCAGCCTATTGGCTCAGGGTGTCTGACACTCCGAGGGAGTTGTAAAGTCTGATCTGCCTTGTATAGATGTTTATAGCATGGGTGTCTGAATAAAGCCTTGCATAACTATGTCTCCACTCCCAAATGATTCTTCAAGAACACAAATAAACTTGGTGGCCACTTTATTAGGTACACCTGCTTGTTAATGCAAATAGCTAATCAACCAATCACGTGGCAGCAACTCAATGCACAAAAGCATGCAGACATGGTCAAGAGGTTCAGTTGTTGTTCAGAACCAATCAAACATCTGCAGGGGTGGTTGAATTGGAAGCAAAGTACAGCTCACAGTTCCTATGTGGACATACAGTCATAGAGCCACAGAAAAGTACAGCACATAAACAGGCTATTTCGCCCATCTAATATGTACTGTACTATGTAAACTGCCTACTTCCATTGACCTGCACTGGCTCCACAGCTCCCTATATCCTTATCAGTCATGAAGTTTGATTAATCTTTGAAACTGAGCTCACATGCATCACTTGTGTTGGCAGATAGAGGAGCAAAATTAGGCCATTTAGTCCATCAAGTGTGGTCTGCCATTCCATCATGCTGATTTATTATCCTTCTCAAAGCTCCGAACTTCTCTCCGTAACCTTTGATACTTTTACTAATCAAGAACTTATCAACCTCTGCTTTAAATATACCCAGTGATTCAACCTTCACAGCCATCTGTCAAGGGTGCTGGTAGAGGCAGATACATTAGAGACATTTAAGATGCTTTTAGATAGGCACATAGATGAAGGAAAAGTGAAGGCTATGTGTTTGTGGTAGAAGGATTAAATTGATCTTAGAATATTTATTTATTTAGGGATACAGCATGGTGGCGTCTGAAATAATCTGGCAATCAGTTGAGTTATATCATAAATAAAAACCAACTTGACTACTTTGCACCACCTGAGCATTCAGTTCAGACGTGAAAACATTGTACTTAGTAACAGGAGTGGATCTGGAGTGAGGGAGTTTAGCACCAGAGGGCATAGCCTCAGAATAGAGGGATGTCCATTTAGAACTGAGATGAAGAGGGATTTCTTTAGCCAGGAGGTGATGAATCTGTGGAATCTGTTGCCACAGATGGCTGTGGACTCCGTCATTTGGGTATATTTGAAGTGGAAATTGATAGGTTCCTGATTAGTGATGGTATCAAAAGTTATGAGGAGAAGGCAGGAGAATGGGGCTGAGAGCAATAATAAATCAGCCATGATGGAATAGTGAAGCTGACTCGATTGGTAAAGTGGCCTAATTCTACTCCTACATTTTATGGTTTAAACTTGTAAACTACTTCTTACAACCAACTGGAAAAGCTGTTCCATAGACGACTTGAGCATCTAGAGGCAAAGGTGTTCTCGGGATGAATCGTATCCTCATACCATCCTCACGATGCACTGCAGTTACTTGTCAAATCTACTCTGGCGTCATTTTTCAAATCTGTGCCTTCATCTCCGCTCGGCTTCCCTCCAAATCACACAACACTGAATACAAAGAACATGGAAATTAATGACACAGCGGTACGTCATTCTCCCCATTAAATCACTGCTGGACAGAGATGTGCTTTCTGATAGTCAAAATTCCAATCTCACAGCCCATCGCACTGCAACTGTTCACCCAAGTACTTGCACAAAGGCAATCTGATTCAGAATCACGTTTATTATCACTGACACATGTTATTGTAAATACATGAAGGTATTTATGCATTTGTGCACACTTTATTCCATATCTCTACTTCAAACTTTACTTTCATATAATCCTATCTTGATCCTTGAGAGTTGTTCCATGGAATTCATTGTTTTGTGGTGGCAGTACAAGTCAAGTGAAGTCAGTTTATTGTCATTTAATTATATATGTGTTCCGTTAAATGAGACATTTATCTGGACCCAGGTGTAAAGCACAGTAGTACACATAACACACAATAATTTTGGAAAGTAAGAATCTACAGATCTACAGTACAAAACATAAAAATATCTATATGTAACACACTGTAAGGTTTCACTGCTAAGGCTAATGCAATGGCTTCTTCTATATAATGTTTCACTTCTAATGTGATGGTTTCTCTGTAGCAGTGATGTTTGGATTATGACTAGAGATAACAGGACTGCACTCATTCCTCAGTTTCTGTGGTGTACACTGCCTCTCGCTAACTCCCCATTGATTGAGGAAGAGACTCCCAGACCTTCTCCCATTGCGTTAGATGAGGGGGTGCGAAGGTCTCAGAGAATTAGGAGACCCCCAGATAGGCTGGCCAATGTAGCCCCAGGGGAACAGAGTGTGACCCCTACTGTGTTGGGGAGGTATCTCACTGCCTCTTACACTTGGATTGGATTTTGTGTTTTGCAGGAAGGGTTGGCAAATTATCTCAATGTCATGCGGACATGACTAAATTTGGTGGGGGGGGGGGGGGACAGTGTAACACACTGGCAAGGTTTCACTGCTAAGGCTAATGTAATGGCTTCTATGTAATGTTTCAATGCTAATGTTATGGTTTCCCTGTAGCAGCGATGTTTGGGTTATGACTAGAGTTAATGGAGCTTCAGAACGTATGCTATCCAGTGGGAGAAAAGTTGGTCTTTCTTGTGTGTCTGGGAGCTGGGTTTTTCACGGTCTTTCATTGGGGAGCAATGGAGAGAGAGGACACAAATGGAAGGAGTCAGAAGACCACTGAACAGAGTGGACTAAGGAGTGAGGGTCGAGGAGGTTGGCGATGCTCGGAGGAGGTCAATGGTTGATGTATCAGAGAGCTCCAGCAAAGTGCAATAGACTTTTTCCCATAAAATGGGCCCTCTTACTTTTTATTTTCTTTACTAACCCTCTTTCCAGATTAAGATTAATAAAGTTTATATGATGTATACAGTCTGATAGTTTGCAGTGCGGATTTGGAACTGGACAACACATCACACAGCATCCACACAAACGAGATTTCTCAGTTTGGCGGGGCCAGGAGTTGTTTTCCCCTGGACAATCGCATGGTGGCTGAGCCTGAGGTTCACATGTATATTACTAATAAATAAATGAACAAATAGTGCAAAAAGGTTGACATCTTCTGGATAGACCACAAAACTATTTATTTCACTTTTTTGCATTTTACATTTGTTTTTCTTCTTGAATGTGTGGGGGAGTGGAGTTTGGGGTAGGGGGGATTGATCATGTTGCCATTCTTTTTTTTCTTAGTTTCATGGTGATCTGGAGAAGAAGAATCTCAGGGTTGTATAATAAATGATCCCTTGAACCTTTGAAAAGAAAAATGGCAAGGTAGTATTCATTGGTTCATGGGCTGTTTAGAAATCTGATAGAGAGGAAGAAGCTGAGTGTAGGTCTTTAGGGTCCTGTTCCTCCACCACCAGAGCATTGAGGAGAGTACATGTCCCAGATGCTGAGGGCATTTAATGATGGATGGTATTGATAGATTCTTGATGTATTTCCTTTTGAATATGTACTCATTGGTGGGGAGAATTGGCTACAACCTTTTGCAGCCTCGTCTGATCCTATGTATTGGTCTCACCGTACCAATGCAACCATTCAGGATGATCTCCACTGTACATCTGTAGTAGTTTGCAAGAGCTTTTGGTGAAATATCAAATCTCCTCAAGCTCCTAATAAACTACAGCAGTGGCATGTCTTCGTCATGGTTGCATCAATAGTTTGGACCCAGGATATACAGTATCCCTTGAGATGTTTGCACCCAGAAACTTGAATCTGTTCATCCTTTCCGCTACTGACCCCTCAATGTGGATTAGTGTCTGTTCTCCCAACTTCTCAACCCTGAAGTCCATAATCAATTCCTTATTGTTGCTTAAGTTGAATGCAGAGTTGTTGTTGCAACACCACTCATCTATCTCACTCCTGTACACCCCCTCAATTCCATCATGTGAGGGTGTTTGCTTCCAGACAGTGAGGGTCACACATTGTCACCAACATTCCCTCTAATTTTGTTTCTGCAGCTGCGTGGACCAACCATTCCCGAGCAAGAATTTTTTGTACGACCTGAAAACCGAGTATAATAAGTGTAATCTGCATTCAATGAATATTTAAAAGGAAAAGTGAAAAATCACTTACTTTTGATTTTATTTATAAATTGAAGGGTATAATGAAATACAGTACAACAAAGAAAATCTTTCATGTTTTATAAACTTTTCCTTGCTGCGTCCAATTACTGCTGTGCGTCCACAAATGCTATGTACAAGGGAACAATGATCATCACATTGAATCAACGGATGATTCAGTAAATAAACTTAAGTGTTTTGATTACCATATGATACGTAAGGTACATAAATCTCAGCATTTCATTTTATTTCCATCCTACTTTGGAAAAGTCTCTCTAGTCCCTTGATTTTGCCGGATACCCCATCCCAGCAGCAGTATAGAATATTCATCAGAAGGGTAATGCTAAGAAACAGCAAACAGCTGGAAGAACTCAGCAACTCAAGCTGCTTTGGTGATGGAGTGGAGATTGAGGAGTTGTTGGTCTCACCTATCTCCTGTCAGCTTGTCCTCATTCCCCTCCCCTTCAGAATCAGAATCAGAATCACTTTATTGCCAGTAATGAAACAATTGATAATGAATGGTTCGGTGCCCAAGCATAAGACACAGGACAATACCAGAACACTCAACACAACAGCAACCAAACAACTTACAAGACAATAGTTCTAGCAGCCATGAGCGATCAACAATTAGCAGAACAGTCATATGCACAAAGATCAATAATCAAACTTAAATAGATGAGAATATATGATCAGACTCAATAATTATCAACAGAACAAGGAGAACCAGAAAGACCATTTAATGGATGTTGTGCAGGGTTAGTTATGGTCTTACACCTGGGTGAGTTTTGTTGAGAAGCTGGATAGCTACAGGAAAGAAGCTTCAGAGATAGTGGTGGACTTGTAGCATCTCCCTAAAGGCAATTTGGTGAATAGGCGACGGCTAGGCTGGGTGGGTCTGCAGCAATCCTTTCAGCTCTTTTCTTTGCTCTGGTGAAGAATGGCTCTTCTAATATTCGTAGTGACAGGTAATGATCTCTGCTGAGTGGGCCACTCGCTGCAACTTGGATTTGGAGAGAAAAGAGCTCAAAGGAAGCTTTCCAGTTCTGATGAAGGGTCTTGGCCCAAAACATTGACTGTTATTCCTCTCTGTTGCTGCCTGGTCTGCTGAGTTCCTCCAGTTTTTAGTGTGTTGCCTTGATCCATATTACAATAGTAAACCAGTTTACCCATTCACCAATTTTCTTGTGGCTTTTGCATGTGAACATCACATTTATATCAGCACATGCAAGGGAAAACTTAGCACCTGTGTATCATTATGGACAGGTTGGACTCAGACACAACCAGAGAAAGACTGAGACCATGACATTATCAAACCCTACCTGGGCTGCATCATTCAGTAGGATGGTGGGACCAAAGTCAGCATCCAGTGCAGAGTCAACAAAGTTAGAAATGTCTTCAGATCAATGATCAACATATCGGGATTATGCAAGTATAGTGTCCACACCAAGGTGAGGTTGTCCCAAAGCTGTGTTCTGTCCACACAGTTATATGGTAAGAACGCTGACGCATGACAGAGAATGACCTTGCCAAGCAGTCATCATTTCAGAACATGAGTCTCTGGAAAATCAGCTGTATTTTCTGGCCAAGAAAAATCTCCAACCCCACCCTTCTCCTTCACTGTCATTAAGAGGACCTGTCCATAATCATCCCATGAGGAAATAATGGAGATGGATTGGGCATGTGATGAAAAGAGAGGCCAACATCAAGATTTCACCTCATTGGACCCCTGAAGGGTAAGGGAAACATGGGAGACCAAAGACAACATGGCATCATACCATAGAGGTAGAAATGAGGACCCTAAACCACATCAGGGGAACAAAAGAGAAGATGGCCAAGGACAGACAGAGATGGAGGCCCTTCCTTGCTTCCCTAAACACCAGCTGCATAACAGTCAGTAACTAACTTTGCATGTGAAAGTACACGGTTTGAATAGAGCTCTCCCATGAGTTTCAGTGAATGGTTTATTGCTGAATTGAAGCATAGAAGATTGTTTTGCATCAAAAAGAATTAGGATAGTGAATGAATAAATGGCACTTCTCATAGCTAAAATCAAATAGCTTCATATCAACACGATTTGATAACAACAGAGTCTTCAGAGAGGCAGATTGGATCATTTGAAGACTTATATAGTTTGCATGTCAAAACAATTTATCTGGCACTCTGAACAGACACACTTCAATTGTGGGTAGGTAATCTTACTGTTTTTATTATCCGCACTCCAACCAATTTTAGTTTTCTCCAATAAATTCTAACTTGCACTATATAAACAGAATTGTTTCAAGCTGAGCTTTCAATAAAGAAGATGTTACATTTTCAATGTCTATACCACAAATGATTTGAAGCATTACCTAAACATGGATTATTGTAAGAATTTATTTCCAGAATTAAGACAGGAAATGTAATTGCTATATTGCAATATTTTTCAGTGTTAGTGGGAAGGTGATTGCCCAATTTTATAAAAATGTTGCATTCCTTAGCCACATAATTACTGCAGCATCTTACACTCCACTGATGGAGTTTATCACCATAATACTGTATGCTATGTATGACTCTGCAAACAGGGCCAAAGTACCTGGCATCAGTATGTATTCAATACTCTTCACTTTCACCATTGCAACAAAATGGGAAAAATAATGTGCTTGAAATTGGAACACAAAACTTAGAATAAACACAAAATATTTAGCAGATGATGCAAGTCCAGAGTAACATACACAAGATGCTGGAGGAAGTTAACAGATCAGGCAGCATCTTTGGAGAGGAATAAAGAGTCAACACTCTGGGTTGGGATTCCTCGACAGGATACAAAAGTTAGACTTCTATTCCTGCCATCTTCCTGTCTACTGACACATCGATTGGGAGTTCGTCTGGGCAATTTATAGCTTAATCGTTATATAATTCAAATTAGATTACTACAATCTTAAAAATAAAGTAATTAGCAGATTGGAAAATAAAGTTAATGAAAAATAAGAAGCACAAGTTTCCCAGTAAGACATAAACATGAGAGGTTCTGCTGATGCTGGAAATCCAGAGAAACACACACCAAATGCTGGAAGAACTCAGCAGATCAGGCGGCATCAAGGACAGGAATAAACAGTCAACATTTTGGGCCAAACACAATAAATGTTTACCACTCATTCCTCTCCATAGATGCCACTTGACCTGCCAGGTTTCTCCAGTATTTTGTGCATGTTTCTCAGTAACTGCTAACTACATAAAGGAAGGCAGGACTTTGACAGTATTTACCACAATTATTTTAAACATCCTGCTGCTCCACAAGGTTGCATCCTCAGAATCATTTTGTACTTCCTGTACACCACACGACAACCACAAACTTGCCATACGGTTTGGAGGCTTGCATGCCTCAAAGACCTGGACACCTATGTTGGCTGGAGCAAGGGCCTTGTGCTTTGGCTCTTGGTATGGTCACCTCATGTCAAACAGCTCAAAGGGTAGTGGCCAAACTGAGAGTGGTCCACAGGTCCTTCAGGTTCGGGAGTTCAGCTCAGCGCTAATGCCCCTGACTAGACAAAATAAATTGTTATGGAAACAGTAATGAGATTTCATTGCTGATCTAAACACCAGCAGTATGGAGAGCCTAGTGACATGGTGTCATAACATTTTAGCCCAAAATGATGACTGTTTATTCTTCTCCATAGACGCTGCCAGATCTACTGAATTCCTCCAGCATTTTGTGTGTCATAATCCCGATATGATCTTGCATCCTATTTTTTTTTACCTGCTCTGAACTTTCCCTGTAGCTGTTACATTTTATTCTGTTGTTATTTTATTGTTATTATAAATATATACAGTACTGTGTAAAAGTCTTAGCCATGTATATCTATAACTAGGGTGCCTAAGACTTGTGCACAATACCGTATCTGCCAATCAGGACTGGAGAGCAAGTTTGTAAATCTCGTGACAGCAAAGGATGCTGGGAATGGTGATCATGGAGCTCTATGGGAGCGGTGTAGGACAGGTGGCAGAGAAGGAGTTCCAGTGAATTGGGTGGGGATTGGCTCGGGTCAGATACACCCAGCCCTGACACACCAGGCAAGGTCGTTTGATTTCAAACAACTGGTTTATTGATCATTACAGAATGTCTCTCTGGTGCTTCCTGCTCCCTCCCCTCTCCCTTCCCCTTTTCCCGACCATGCTCCCTTGCCCTGCATCTTTCCTGCTTCCAGTCCACAATAGAGACCCATATGAGAAACAGGTTTATCATCGCTCATGTGTGTCATCATGAAATTAGTTTTGTTTTGTGGCAACAGTCCAGTGCAATTCCATATTTTACTTATAAGAGCAATGCATCTAAGATCACCATTGTCATTATGGATCAGGCATAGTTTTTTTTTAAGTTTGTTGAGATAGGTTTGGATTCAGAGAAGGGTGCTGGGGTCAGGTTAAGGTTTAGGGACAATAATGTGGAGGAATTATAGAGCAGAGCCCTGACCTTACCAATGTCAGAACTCCACTCTGCACTCCTGGTTCAGATGCCAGCGACGGATCATGAAGGGCATCAGGTGTGCATGCCTCTGCTTCATGCTGTGGACATGAAACAAAGGATGTCCCGAGTCACTTTCACTTTGTTCTCTAAGGCCAGCTGGGATCAGAGTTCAAGTAAGCAGGAAGTGCAAGGAGGCACTGTTACTGGTCGGTCAGCATGCCTGGAGACTAGGGTTCCTTCGTTGGCTAGTTCAGGGGTTGATACCAAAGACTGGGGCCCAATTGTTAATTAGACATCCAGATGTTAAAGCCTGGAGACTGGAGGTACAGAAGTCTGTTCTAGTGTTGGAAGTGTGTGTGTGTGTGTGTGTGTGTGTGTGTGTGTGTGTGTGTGTGTGTGTGTGTGTGTGCGTGCGTGCGTGCGTGCGTGCGTGCGTGCGTGCGTGCATGTGTGTGTGTGTGAAAATGGCTTGCTGTTGTTGTTTTGTTGCCTATTTTGCTCTGTTGTTCTGCTAAAAGTGGTGTGCTTTGTCCACTCAGTGGCCACTTTATTAGGTATCCTCTGCTCCTAACAGAGTAACCACTGAGTGTATGTTTCTGGTCTTCAACGTTCGAAGTGTTAAGTGTTCAGAGATGCTCTTTAATGCTCCACTGTTGTTATGCGTAGTTATCTGAGTTACTGTCACCTTTCTGTCAGCTTGAACCAGTCTGACCGTTCTCCTCTGGCTTCTCTCATTTTCACCCACAGAACAGCCACTCACTGGATGTGTTGTGCACTATTATCTATAAAATCTAGAGACTTGTGCATTAAATCCCAGGAAATCAGCAGTTTCTAAGATACTCAAACCACCCCATCTGATGCCAGCAATCACACCACAGTCAAAGTCACATAGATCACATTTCTTCCCCATTCTGATGTTTGGTCTGAACAGCTGAACCTCTTGACCATGTCTGCATTGCTTTTAAGTGCTGAGTTGCTGCCACATGATTGGCTGATTATATATTTGCATTAACGAGCAGGTGTACAGGTGTACCTAATAAAGTGGCCATAGTGAATGTTGGCGCCAGAATGTGTGGTGATGCTTGCAGGCAGCCACCAGTAAATCCTTGTGTGTGCTGGCTGTTAATGCAAATGACACATTTCGGAGTATATTTCAAGGCATACGTGATAAATAAATCTGACTTTGAAAGTATCCTCTCACCAAAACTGTCTAGCTGGTATCTGCAGTGAAGTGCTCTGGCACATGTCAACTGAAAGAACCCCAGGTTCAAAATGATTTGATGACGGTGAGAAAGGAAAGGCAATCAGCCAAGCTATTTGCATCAGATGCAGAAGATCATGCTAAACAACTTATTAACTTGTATCGCCCTAAGAAACTGAAGTGAAACTAAGAGTGATACAACTACCACAGCTAATTTCTTGATACATGATTGAGTTTTACAGCACATATTCCCAGGCAATGTGCAGGACCAGCCGGAGAGCCATGAGTAATTTTGATGAATGCTGTCAGCATGCATTGATGTAGAATTGTGGAGTGGTACTTAAGGGCAAAGAGATTAGTCGCTTAAATAAGATTGCAAGTGCAAAATTGAAAGCTGTCTCTCTTTTGTATGCTTCCCACTGCAGTGTCTGTCTCCTAGCTTAAAATTATGCAGTAGCCAATTATATGAGAGGTCACCTCAAAGGTAAGACTGATGCAGGGATAAAATGGTCTAGCTCCTCTCTCAAGATGAAATTATATTCCATTACTAGTTAAGTAATCAAAATTCCAGCATTCTGCACTACAATGTGTTGCTCAAGGAAATATTTTAATGTAAGTATGGTCTTTAAAATATAATTGAGATATAACACTTGTTTTCATCTTTGAGTATAAATTTACATAAAGGCCCTTCAGTTGGATTTATGTTGATTAATTTTAGAAAAATGGGACATAGAGGCTGCATGGTAGCCCAACAGTAAACACAACCAGCAAGCTGAGTTCAATTCACACTGCTGTCTGTGAGGAACTTGCACGTTTTCCGCTTGATTGCATCGGTTTCCTCCGGGTGCTCCGGTTTCTACCTACATTCCAAAGACAAATGGGTTAGCAGGTTCATTGGTCACGTGCATGTAATTGGACAGTGCAGACTCATTGCGCCAGAAGGGCCTGATATTGTGTGTATCCCTGAATAAAATAAAATTAAAAATAAATGTTTTATGAGAACAGAAACTACATTTTCTCCAGCAACGCCAAAAAGCTGGGGACTGAAGGCTGCAGGCTTGTTGCAGAGCTGGAGGACTGTCTGCGAGTACGGGTGGGTGGGAGAGAGGACGGGGTCGTGTTTCGTTGCTTGTTGTGTTCTGTGTTGTTCTGTGGGCATGTGATGCTGGTGCCAGAATGTACAGTAACACTTGCTGGCTACCCCAGCACACCCCGAAGTTGTATTGTTTGTTAATGCAAACATCGCATTTTACGGTATGTTTCAATGCATGAGCAGATGATCGCTAAGTCTGAATATGAAGCTAAAGTCATTGTAACGCTGTGAAAAATGCACAAGGGTGAATTTAGAAAACTCTGTACTATCTACGACAACTCTGGGCAGATAGGCCACAGTGATGATAGTTGTACAAGAGAAAAGAAACTTGAATTATTATTCTCAATCTATTTTTTGGCTGCGTCTAACAGGCTCAGGGTATTTTCCATTATCCCGCTGATAAATTTCATCATTTCAGTAAGGCCACACTGAAAGTAACACAGATAGTAACCAACCTCTACACTAAGCTCAATTGTAAATGCAATGTTCAAATGTTTAACCACTTTGCAGGCCAAAAGTTCTTCTCCAGCTATGAGCTGAATCAAGAAACTTGATCAACTGCCAACTATACAGAGACTGAGCTGTTTAATCTACGGAGTGCAACAAAATGTTATATTTTTAGGCACTGTGTATAAAAGCAAGAAATTCAGCAGATGCTGGAAATCCAGAGGAACAGGCACAAAATGCAGATTATACAGCATCTGTGGAGTGACCTGGGCCAAGACCATTCACTAGGACTGGTAAGGTTGGGGGCAGAAGGTGAAGAACAGGGGAAGGAGTTCATGCTGCAGGTGGCAGGTGATATTAAAGTCTGCAGCACATCCATATTTAGGCTTTTATTGACCTTTTTTGCAAATAAAACCACTGATAAATAAATGGTAAATGTATTATGACAAAAATAAATTACCAGATTGATAAATTGAGTGAATTGGAAAAGCCAAAAAAAGGCAAATACAAGAGATTTTTCAAACGTTTGAGCCAGTTTAGTGTCTCAGCATGCAGATCTGCAGAATATGATCCCTGAACTCAATCTAACACAAAGCCAATTTGATAACAACTTAAAACTAGTTTATTTATCTTTTTAACCAGTTCTGGCAAAGGATTAGAGACATAATATGTCATCTCTGTTTCTTTATTTTTTCAGACATTTGCTCTCCTCCCCTTTTCCACTGAGTGAAAAAGTCCAACAGTCAGGTAGAAGATGCCCCTGAACATGCTGGTAAGTGCTTTCAGGCCGTTGTATTTCCTGTCTCCCACGGGCTGTAGATACAAGTGCATGAACGACATACCACCAGTTTCAAGAACAGCTTCTGCCCCTGAGGAATGGAAGGACTTGTCTGAGCATCAACACCCTACAGGTAGGTAACATGGTAAAGAAGCCATGTGTCTGTCTGGATGTATAATGGCTTGCTATGGCAACTGCTCTGCACATGATTGCAAGAAATTGTGGAGATGTGAACACTGCTCAGCACAACATAGGAACTACCCTCCCCTCTATGCACTGCCTCAGTAAATCAGTGTGAATAATCAGCAGTACATTCTGCCAGGCTTCGATCCCACTGATCTAAAACAACTAAGTGGTTTCCTAGTACGATAGGATGGACGATTGGCCTCACAATCTACCTCGTTATGACCTTGCACCTTATTGTTTACGTGCACTGCACTTTCTCTGTAGCTGTTACAGTTTATTCTACATTGTTATTGTTTTACCTTGTACTATCCAGCAAATTGATCTGAATGAACAGTATGCAAGACAAGCTTAAGACCTTAAGAAATAGGTGCAGGAGTTGGCCATCTGGCCCGTTGAGCCCGCTCCGCCATTCAATAAGATCGTGGCTGATCTGGCCATAGGCTCATCTCCATCTACCTGCCTTTTCCCCTTAACCGTTAAAGGTTTTTACTGTATTCAAGCACACATGACAATAATAAAGCAATTCCAATTTCATAGACATGTCTAACATGCTCAGTGTTTCCAGCATTTTTGTTTCAGACTTCCAGCATCTGCAGTTATTTGGATTTTCATGGACCACTTTTGAATCACTTGATAAACCGTAGAGTGAGATTATAAAATATAAATACAGATGATGTTTATTAAAGACAATAATAAAAGGTGTAAAATATTTCTGATAATATTCTGATGCTATTAGATTAAATCAGCTAGGGGAAAAATCCACACAGAGAACATGAATTTGCTGGCATCTCAGTAGCATCACATTATGGGAAACAGATTGTCACTGTAAATGTGAAATAGAGGAGATCGTATCCTGAAATTTTGTTCAATTTACCTATAGGGAAATAAAAAGAAATATACTGCCAAATTTTTTATCAACAAAATGGATAATAAGTTTATGATGAAGCAAACTGTTTTTCTAGATAAACGGCATAAAAGGTTTTTTATTCTAATTTAGTCCTCTTCACAGCTAAGTTTTATCAGTTTCCACTCTGATATGGAACCTAGAGGGCCAGATATGCGGGTAGCTCTGTTAAAGATTATCCAGAGATTAACAACAATGAATTTATTCTCTAAATCTCCACATTAACTTTGTTAACTCTAGCCACTGCTCACCCTCATCAGCTACAGTGCTGCCTGTGCTTCTTCATCTTCTTCCGCCATTTCATCAGAAACTACTGCCAAATCACCACTCCTCTCACCTCCGTCACCAAGTCAGTGACCTTGCGGATAACGTGGTTTGTTGCCACGGATCGCACCTTCAAGGAGCTCAAGCGATGCTTTACTGCAGCTCCCATCCTCCGCCATCCGAACCCCTCTCGACAGTTCGTGGTACAGGTGGATACGACGTGGGCCTCAAGGCCATCCTCTTCCAGCAAGGATTGGTTGGGAAGACGCATCCTTGTGCTTTCTTCTTATGCAAGTTCAACCCAACACAGTGTTGCTATGGAGCAGGAGGCAGGGAGCTAGCTACTCACTATTAAATGGACCTTGAAGGAATGGAGACATTGCCTGAAAGGAAACCTCAAACCCTTCCCGATCTGAACTGACCACTAGGATATTATAGCCATACATTAGACCCACCAACTAAATCCACATCAGGCTTGCTGGGCTCTCTTTTTTGAACAATTCACCTTCAACATCTCCTACTGACCTAGTTCCAAGAGCACAAAAATGGACACCTTGTCAGGAAGTTTTGCCCAGCTGAAACGGAGACCAATCCTTGGCCCATCATTCCATCCTCTCAGATCCAGATGGTCGGACTGTGAGAGCCAGATCCGCCAGGCCCTACAGCACAAGCCTGCTTTGGCCAACACACCTGATAAACACATGTACGTCTCAGCAGCCGAGTGCTCTGATGCCGTCCAGTGAGCCAGCTCCTCGCCACTCACCAGCCATCCAGGCACATGATGGATTCTGGATTTTCTGTTTCTTGTGGCCCACCATGATCGCAGATGTTTATCAGTTTGTCACTGCCTGGTGCTCCTGGTCGAATTCTTCCAAAGAGCAACCTTCTAGGCTCCTGTGTCCCCTAGGATGCCCATTGTCCCATATCGCCATGGACTTCATCACTGGTTTTTCACCTCTGATGAGGCCACAGTGATCAACTGTACTCAAAGGTGACCCACTTCATCGCCCTCTCCAAGCTTCCATCAGCCTCTGAGATGGTGGAACTGGTTCTCCAAAATATAATTTGCCTCAACAGCTTCCCTTGTGACATTGTGTTGATCCGGGGCCTATTTGTCTCGCATTTCTGATGAATCTTTTGTTTCCTCCTCTGCACAGCAGTGAGCTTGTCCTCTGGCTATCATCTGCAGACCAATGGTCAGTCAGAAAGAGCCAATCTGCAAGTGGAGAAGTTCCTGCGATTCTTCACCGTCTCTAATCCTTCAACACAGAAGAAGTACTTGCTCTGGGCTGAGCTGTCCCACAAAGTGCACACATCCAATGCCATGGGTAAGTTACCATTTGAGAAGCTTCATGGCTAGCAACCCCCATTTTTCCCTGCAGAAGAGCCCCTAGTGGAGATCCTGCCTGCCAGGGCTCAGGTGTGCCATTTCCAGAATGCTTGGAGGAGGGCACAGAGGGCTATCCTAGCCACAACTGCACCTACTGCCGCTAGGCCAACCACGGTCAGTGCCTAGCCACACTACTCCGGCCTGGGGTCCATGTCTGGCTGTGCACCCAAAAACTGACCCTGCATACTGACTGACCCCAGTTCATTTGACCCTTTAAGATCACCGTCTGCATTAGTCCAGTCACTTACCATTTCCAGCTGCCGCCCTCCCTCAGGATCATACCTACCTTCTACATGTCCTGCATCGAGCCCATTGTCCATGGACCACTCAACCCAGCTGAGCCTGCACCTCTGGAACGTGGGGTGGTGGAAGGTTATCCAGTGTACATGGCTCACCAGTTAATAGATACACTTTAGCATGGATAGGGTGTGCAGCACCTGGTCAACTGGGAAGTATGGCCCAGAAGAAGTGGTATTGGGTGCCTTCCAGTTACATCTTGGATCTATCGTTCATTGATGAGTTTCACCAGACCCATTCAGATCATCCTGGGCCATCAGGGACAGGCCGTGGTGGGGAAGGGTGGAAGGAGTTCCTGTATGGCCTGCTCCCACTGACTCCTCTCAGACTGAGAGGTTAGGAACTTCTCAGTCTCCACCCGGCTAATACGATTCACCAGCTGCTCATACCACACTTGTCACCTGCAGCCTATTTAAACCCAGTTCTCATTCTCCATTCTTGTTCACTCATTGAACCAGCCAGCCTCACTAGTGGCTCCTAGCTATCTCTCTCCCTAAAGTTTACCTTGGTGCCTGTTATGTTTAGTTTCATTTCTCTCTTGTTTTGAGGCCCCTCATGACTTGTTATTTTGCAGTTTATTATTAAAGTTATTGTTCATCACTGAGTTGCTTGCTTTTGGGTCAGGACTCTGCTACGCTTCCTGACACTGACTGGAAAATTAGTAAATTTGTTTATTGTTATCACATGTACAGAATGTTTATTATCATCAATAATCACAGATCAGATTTCAATTCCCACCACTGTCTGTAAGGAGCTTTGCATGTTCTCTCTGTGAAAGCATGAGTTTCCTGCAGGTGCTTCAGTTTTCTCCCACATTACAAGGACATGTGGATTAGAAGGTTAATTGGTCACATGTGTGTCATTAGTGGAATGTGCTCATTGGATCGGAAGGACCTATTAGGTGTTGCATCTCTAAATAAACTTTTCTTTGTATGTCAAACAGGCAGAACTTGTCAATATTTAGGGAAATTCGTTCATTTGTTACATGCCATGTTGTATGACAATAGTGATCATGGTCTTTCCATGACCATGACTTTTCTTGGAAAATTTTTCTACAGAAGTGGCTAGCCATTACCTTCTTCTGGGCAGTGTCTTTACAAGACAGATAACCCCAAATCTCTTCAGAGGTTGTCTGCTTGGGGTCAGTGGTTGCATAACTAGGATTTGTGATATGTACCAGCTGCTCATATGACCATTCACCACCTGCTCCCGTGGCATCACGTGACCCTGATCGAGAGAGCTAAGCAGGTGCTACAACTTCCCCAAGGGTGACCTGCAGGCTAGTTGAGGGGAGGAGCACCTCACGCCTCCTTTGGTAGCGACGTATCGCCACCCCATCACTCCGAGGAGGTAGTAAAAAGAAACAGATTGGGGGAACACAGAATAAATTGTTGCGGTTACAGAGAAAATGTGGCACAGGTGTAACAGTAACAAGGAATGAAGGGTTATGGGCTGAGTGCAGGTCGGTGGGACTAGGTGAGTTTAAGTGTTCGGCAGGGACTAGAAGGGCCGAGATGTCCTGTTTCCGTGCTGTAATTGTTATATGTTATAGGTAGTGTGTAAAGGTCACTAGACTGAGAGACTAAGAGTTCACCTTTAGTGAATGAGATTTCTGATAACAGTAGCATTGAAGCTGTCCTTTAGTCTATTTGTACATTTGTCTTTTAAATTTTTTTGTATGGGAGATGAGAAAAGAGAGAGTGATGATTATGAGGCAACACGAGTGAATCTGCAGATGCTGGAAATAAATAAAAAACACAACACGCTGGCAGAACTCAGCAGGCCAGACAGCATCTATGGGAGGAGGTAATAACAATGTTTCGGGCTGAAACCCTTCATCAGGAGTAAAGTAACATGGAATGGTCGAGGGGTATAATAAGTGGGGGGAGGAATAAAGTAGAGAGCTGGGAAGTGATGGGCTGGAGGGAAATGGGCTAGGGGGAAGGTGGAGAATTATGGGGTTCTCTTTCTCTCTCTTTTTCCCCCCTCACTATAATTTCTCCCCACAGCCCTACCTTTCTTTCTCTTTTATTTCCCATTATTCTCCACCTTCCCCCTCGCCCATTTCCCTCCAGCCTATCACTTCCCAGCTCTCTACTTTATCCCTCCCCCCACTTCTTATCCCCCCTCGACCATCCCATGTTACTTCACTCCTGATGAAGGGTTTCGGCCCGAAACGTCGTCACTACCTCCTCCCATAGATGCTGTCTGGCCTGCTGAGTTCTGCCAGCATTTTGTGTTTTTTAGAGTGATGATTATGTTGGCTGCTTTTCCAAGGCAGTGGAAAGTGTAAACAGAGTCAATAGAGCAGAAGCTGGTTTGCATCATAAACATCTTGTATTCTGTCTGGGTAGTCTCCAACCTGATGGCATGAATATTGATTTCTCCTTCAGGTAAAACAATTTTTCCCCCTTCCCGTTTCCTTCTTCTACTGTTCCTCACTCTTGTCACCTGCCTATCACCTCCCCCAGGTCCCTTCTGTTGTATATCTAATACTTCAGTTATATTTGAGTTATAATTAGTATATATCTTGGTTAATTATTCTTTTTTAATTATTTCATTACAGGTTATATTAAAATATGTTAGCTGGGTATGTCATCACACTACCACATGATACTTGCATGCCTCACTATAAGCAAACCCATGTTTCAGACTCTCGTTTCTTCATTTGAATTTGTTTAATAAGCTGAAGCTACAAAACATAACACCCCCTCCTTCCCTTTCTCCTGCGGTGCATTCTCCAATCTTATCAAATTCCTTCCTCTTCAGCCCTTCACCTTTCTCACCCACCTGGCTTCACCTTTCACCTTCTAGCTATCCTCCTCTCACACCCCCCAACCTCTTTACTTTGCCACCGAGCAGAGGTTGTTAGCATCATGTACCAGGCTATGTTCAGAACCCTGCACCTTCTCACAACCTCAGCAGTTGCCATAACAAGTTGTGATGCGTCCAGAAAGGAGATCTGGTTCTGGGTGAGAGACACAGGAAGATTCAATTTTTCATTTTCATTTTAAAATCTTTTTTTAATTAATTATTATTGAAGATCAACAAAAAAGATACACTAAGTCAATATGTCATAATGTACAATGAAGAATTAAGTTAGCAAATAACTAATTAACAAAGCTAAGCAATATATTGGTAATAATAAAAAATAAAGTGTTAAGAATATTTTTTGAAAGAAAAAAGAAGGAAAAAAAGAACCCCTACTAACTAAAAAAGAACCCCTACTAACTAAAAAAAACCCTACTAACTGGAAAAAAAACCCATTGTGAGCACAACCCTGGAGCTATACATCATACAAGCTTCTGTTAAAAAAAAAATCAATCAGCCAACTCAAATCCATTTAAAAAAATCAGAAGGAAACCATATTAATTAACTCAAATCAGAAGATAGAAGCTGGCGAAAGAACCCCACATTTTCTCAAAATCAAATCGAGGATCAAAAGTTCGACTTCTGATTTTCTCCAAGCTAAGACATAGCATCACCTGAGAGAACCATTGTATCAAAGTAGGAGCAGAAGCATCTTTCCATTTCAACAAAATAGCCCTTCTGGCCAATAATGTAACAAATGCAATTACGTGTTGGTCTGATGGAGAAATACCATGAATATATTGAGAGATTATACCAAATAAAACTGTCAATTTATAAGGTTGTAAATTAATTTATAAAACTTTAGAAATTGTAGAGAAAATAGACTTCCAAAAATGTTTCAATACAGAACACAACCAAAACATATGTGTCAATGTGGCTGTCTCGGTTTTACATCTGTCACACTGACTATCAACATTAGGAAACATTTTAGATTTAAAGATTAGTTTCAATTTTCACATGTGCATCAGAACATTAAGCCATACAAATGCATCATTTACATCAGTGACCAACACAGTACAAGATATACTCGGGGCAGCTTGCAAGACTCGCTATATTACCAGCACCAACATATCATTCCCATAACTTACTAACACTAACCCATACGTCTTTGGAATATGGAGGAAAATTTCATGACCTATGTGAGTGATGATAAATCTGATCCTGACATGGGTCTCTATCGTGGTCTGGGAGTGGGAACGAGGCAGGGAGAGGGAAAACAAAAGCACAAGAGAGACATTCTATAATGATCGATAAACCAATTATTTGGAAACAAGTGACCTTGCCAAGAGTCTCAGGGCTGAATGCTACCTGTGCCAGCCCCCATCCCTGGCAATGCTTTTCTGCCAGCTGTCCCACACCCCTATCACTGTGTTCCATGCTTGCCATTCCCAACGTCCTTTCTTCCTACCAGATTTACAAACTCCCTCTCCGCTCCACGTTGACAAATACAGTACCGTGCAGAAGTCATAGGGACCCTATCTGAAAAGATGGCGGTGAGCATTGTCCCACAATGAGTTTCTGGTAGCTAGATCCCGCTGTGATTGGTTAATTATTGTCACATGTGCCAAAACACAGTGACAGGAGTCCTGAGGAAGGGTCACGACCAAAATCATCAACTGTTAATTCTCTCCATCGATGCTACCTGACCCACTGAGCTCCTCCTGCATTTTGTGTGTGCTGCTCCAGATTCCAAGCATCTGCAAAATTTCTTGTGTTTCCAGTGAAAATCTTGTCTTGCATCCCATTCATACCGATCAATTCATTACACAGAGTTAAGTAATAATGCAGAATAAAGTGTAAACACTACCAAAAAAAACAGTGCAGGTAAACAATAAAGGGCAAGATCATAATGAGGTAGATTGTGGTAGAGTGTCGTACTGTACAAGATGAAGGGTCTTGGCCTGAAATGTTGATTGTCAATTCTTTTCCGTAGATTGCTGCCTGGCCTGCAGAGTTCCTCTAGCATTTTGTTTGTGTTGCTATTGTGTAAGGTATCTGTTCAAGAGACTTCTGAAAAACTGGCAATATTGTTCCACACAAAGAAGAAGCTTCATGAGTGAATTTGAAAAACACTGTGAGTTTGATTTAGCTTTTAAAAATTATAAGTCAAATACTTAATGGTGAACTCAATTAAATTCTGAAATGATTGTGCAATCACTTGTATGAAGTATAATGTTCTCCTCAGGGGTTATTCCCTTAATGAAGAACGCCTGTGCACGACTTTGCTTAACGTGGGGACGCTGATGTACACGGTGCTTGACAGATGAGGATCGGGGTCCAGTAGCATGAAGTGCAAGAGAACTGGGGACTCACTGATGTTGTGATGTGTCATTATCTTCCGCCTGCTCCACCAATGTGGGCTTGGCTGAATTGCTCTTTGTTTGCAATCTTCTCCTTGACCTTACCGTAAAGGGTGGCCCTACCAGGAGCTTAACTCCAGACAAAATCACTCCCGGGATCTCAGCAACTCACAAGCCTCTCCACCACGATGAGATGATGATCCTTGGAGAAGTCTGAGATGGTACAGCAGTATAAACTGTCCTGAACAGAAAGACTTTGTTATTCAAATCATGCAGCACAGTATTTAAACAACACAAGGAAATCTTTAGATTGTAGACTCCCTGAGTAGACTGACAAATAGTTTGTAAGATAAATCTAACTGAAATTGAGAGCGTTATCAGTATTAGTTTGACAGGAATATGGAATACCTTGCATCATTCGCTCAGCTGGATGGCTAGAATCTCATAACTGATACAGTCTAAGAAGCTTATTTTAAATCAGTGATAATTGTTGATCAAAGTTTAGCAAGTTGATCCCCATCTCTCTAAGTAGAAAATAGATAAGACGCAAGTCCTGAGCAGTGGCATGTAACTAATCTGAATGCGTCACAGGAAGAGCGGAGGCAGCATGAATTTTGTTTGTCAGCTGAGGTGAGCAGGAAGTTGCATATTTCGTGTTAAATGATTGTAGACTTGTGTTCAGATTTGTCTTTGCTTTCGGTCACCCTGCTGCCAGAAGGATGTTATTAACCTGGAAAGAGTGCTGAAAGGATTTAGATAAAGAAAGAAAAGAAAGAACTTACTTTGTCTCACGTTCATTGAAGCTGACAGTGAAATGCTTCATCTACATCAAATTAAATCAACATTTGTAGGGACAGCCAGCAAGTAATGCCATGCTTCCAGCACCAACATAGCATCCCCTCAACTCACTAACTCTAACCTATACGTCTTTGGAATGTGGGAAGAAACCGGAGCACTCAGAGGACACCCATATGGGAAGAATGTAACAAACTCCTTACAGACAGAGGCGGGGATTGAACTGCATTTGGTGATCGCTGGTACTATAAAGCAATTGCGCTAACTGTTATGCTTTATGCCACCCCAATCTAGGTTTACAAGGATGTCGCCAAGACTTGAGGGTCTGAGTTATAGGGGGAGACTGGGCAGTCCAGGATTTTATTCCTCAGAGTGCAGCAGACTGAGAGATGATCTTACAGACGTGTGTAAAATTAAAAGGAACACAGATAGGCTGAAAGTTTCAGTCATTTGCCCAGAGTTGGGAAATCAAGAATTAGATGGCACAGCTTTAAGGTGAGAGGGGAGTAATTTAAGAGGAACTTGGGCAAAGTTTTGCATGGTGGGTTATGTTTGTGGAGTGAGCTGCCAGAGGAAGTACTTGAGGCAGATATAATAATAATTTAAAAGACAGTTGGATAGGTACATAGATAGGAAAGATTTAGAAGGTTATAGCCAAATGGGACTGTAGATTATATAAAAGTAAAAATTAAGGTAAAGATAGCTTTATTTGTCACATGTACATCGAAACACCAAAACATAGAGTGAAATGTGTTGTTTAGGTCTGCAACCAACTCAGATCGAGGAGGTGTTTGGGGCAGCCCACAAGTATTGCCATGCCTCACCTGCCAATACAGCAGGCCTACAATTTACTAAACCTAATCTTCAGAATGGGGCAGGAAACCAGAAATCCTGGGGGAAAGCCATATGGTCACTGGGAGAATGTGCAAACTCCTTACAGACAGTGGTGAGAATTAAATCCCAATCACTGATCGCTGGGGCTGCAATGGTGTTATGCTAACTGTTAAGCCACCGGGACTGTTTGGATGGGGGATTGTGGTTAGCATTGACCAGCTGGGCCGAAGACCCTGTTCACACTATGACTCTATATCTCACTTAAAGAAGACATTATTAGCACAGCACTGAAGAGATTTTTATATTCAATGCTGGCCTGCTCTACACTCCCCAGAAGGATAGATGGGATTTAGGATAAAATAACATTAAAGAATAGAATAATTTGCTTTGGTTTTCTTGCCATCATTTATCATTCAAATTCCGTCGCTGAAAAGGGATTATTAACTCATGTCACAATGCTATTTTAAACTTAGCTTCAGCCAATTTTCCTACATTATATCAGTGAACACATTTGCAAAGTAGTTTACAAGCTATAAAGTTCTTTGTTTTACCCTGTTCTCAAGAAAACCATTATAGATACAAATCTTGCTCATTTACATTGACCTGGGGTCTTCAAAGTCCGCAATCAAGTGCATTATTGTCAATGCTGATGTCCTGAGGGACAAAGTCACTGGATTAGGAGCAAAGCAGTGGGTGAGAGAACCAACCAAATGTTTGCATATGGATATAATGTGTGTCTGATTGAATTGGAAGAAATGTGCAGATATAGTTCCACTCCACAACCCTTTGGTCAAAGTTGAAAGTAAATCTGTTATCACAGTACATACACACTCAGTGGCCACTTTATTTGATGCACCTGCACACACGCTTGATAATGTAAATATTTAATCAGCCAATCATGTGGTAGCTATTCAATGCATAAAAGCATGTAGACACAGTCAAGAGATTCAGCTCAGTCCAGGAAGGGTAGGACAATGGAACATGAACCAAATCTCATAGAGGGATCAGAAGTGGAGGAAGTGAGTGATTTCAAGTTCCTGGGTGTCAGAGTCTCTGAGGATCTAACCTGATCCCAACATATCGATACAGCTATAAGGAAGGCAAGACAGAGGTTATACTTCATTAGGAGTTCAAGATTTGGTTTGTCATTGAAAGCGCTTGAGAACTTCTGCAGATGTACCGTGGAAAGCATTCTGACAGACTGCATCACTGTCTGCTGTGTGTGGAGGGGTTGGCTACTGCACAGGATGGAAAGAAGACCATAAGACCATAAGATATCAGAGCAGAAGTAGGCCATTCAACCCATCGAGTCTGCTCTGCCATTCAGTCATGGGATGATCCAATTCTTCTAGTCATCCCCACTCCCTGCTTTCACCCCATACCCATTGATGCCCGGGCTAATCAAGAACCTATCTATCTCTGCCTTAAATACACCCAATGACTTGGTCTCCACAGCTGCAGCTGGCAACAAATTCCACAGATTTACCACCGTCTGACTAAAGTAATTTCTCCACATCTCAGTTCTAAAAGGACGTCCTTCAATCCCTCCGTTCTACTGCACTCCTCAGTGCCCTACCATTTACCTTGTATATTCTACCGGTTTTTCCTTCCAAAGCACAATACCTCACACTTGTCTGTATTAAACTCCATCTGCCATTTTTCAGCCCATTTTTCCAGTTGGTCCAAATCTCTCTGCAAGCTTTGAAAACCTTCCTCACTGTCCACTACACCTCCAATCTTTGTATCATCAGCAAATTTGCAGATCCAATTTACCACATTATCATCCAGATCATTGATATAGTTGACAAATAACAATGGACCCAGCACTGATCCCTGTGGCACACCACTAGTCACAGGCCTCCACTCAGAGAAGCAATCCTCCACTACCACTCTCTGGCTTCTCCCATTGAGCCAATGTCTAATGCAATTTACTACCTCACCATGTATACTTAGTGACTGAATCTTTCTAACTAACCTCCCATGCGGGGCCTTGTCAAAGGCCTTACTGAAGTCCATGTAGACAACATCCACTGCCTTCCCTTCATCCACTTTCCTGGTAACCTCCTTGAAAAACTAATAGATTGGTTAAACATGACCTACCACACACAAAGCCGTGTTGACTCTCCCTAATAAGCCACTGTCTATCCAAATACTTGTAGATCCTATCTCTTAGTACTCCTTCCAATAATTTACCTACTACCAACATCAAACTTACCAGCCTAAAACTTCCCGGATTTCTTTTAGAGCCTTTGTTAAACAACAGAACAACATGAGCTATCCTCCCGTCCTCTGACACCTCACCCGTAGATACCAACATTTTAAATATATCTGCCAGAGCCCCTGCAATTTCAACACTAGTCTCCTTCAAGATCCAAAGGAATACCTTGTCAGATCCTGGGGATTTATCTACTCTGATTTGCCTCAAGATAGCAAGCACCTCTTCAATCTGTATAGGTTCCATTACCTCACTACTTATTTGCCTTATTCCCATTGACTCCATGCCAGTTTCCTTAGTAAATATAGACGCAAAAAAACCATTTAAGATCTCCCCCATTTCTTTTGGTTCCATACATAGCCAACAACTCTGATCTTCAAGAAGACCAATTTTATCCCTTACTATCCTTTTGCTCTTAATATACCTATAGAAGCTCTTTGGATTATCCTTCACCTTGACTGCCAAAGTTGCCTCATGTCTTCTTTTAGCCCTCCTGATTTTTTTCTTAAGTTTTTTTTTGCACTTTTTATACTTCTCAAGTACCTTATTTGCTCGCTGTTTCCTATACATGTCATACATCTCTCTCTTCTTCTTTATCAGAGTTCCATTATCCCTAGAGAACCAAGGTTCCTTATTCACTTTGCCTTTAATCCTGACAGGAACATACAAACTCTGCACTCTCAAAATTTCTCCTTCGAAGGCCTCCCACTTACCAATCACATCCTTGCCAGAGAACAACCTGTCCCAACCCACGCTTTTTAGATCCTTTCTCACTTCTTCAAATTTGGCCTTTTTCCAGTTTAGAACCTCAACCCGAGGACCAGATCTATCTTTATCCATGATCAAGTTTAAACTAATGGTGTTATGTTCACTGGAACCAAAGTGTTCCCCTACACACACTTCCGTCACCTGTCCGAACTCATTTCCTAATAGGAGATCTAATATTGCATCCTCTGTAGTCGGTACCTCTATATATTGATTCAGAAAACTTTCCTGAACACACTTTACAAATTCTAAACCATCTAGACCTTTAACAGTATTGGAGTCCCAATCAATATGTGGAAAATTAAAATCCCCTACTATCACAATTTTATGTTTCCTGCAGTTGTCTGCTATCTTCCTGCAAATTTGCTCCTCCAATTCTCGCTGACTATTGGGTGGTCTATAATACAACCCCATTAATGTGGTCATCCCTTTCCTTTTCTCAGCTCCACCCATATGGCCTTGGTAGACAAGCCCTCTAATCAGTCCTGCCTGAGCACTGCTATAACGTTTTCCCTGACTAGCAATGCCAACACCCCCCCCACCCTTCATCCTTCTGCCTCTATCACATCTGAAACATCGGAACCCTGGAACATCTGCCAATGTTCCCAATCCTGCCCCTCCTATAGCCAAGTTTCACTAATGGCTACAATGTCATAATTCCACGTGTCAATCGATGTCCTCAGCTTGTCAACCTTCCTTACAATACTCCTCGCATTGAAATAGACACACCTCAGAAGATTATTATCACCATGCACAAACCCTCTAGTTGTGACTTTGCATGAACTTTTAACACCATTTCTCTTCACCCCCACTCCACTATCTACTCTGGTTCCCATTCCCCTGCAAATCTAGTTTAAACCCTCCCCAATAGCACTAACAAACCTCCCTGCAAGGATATTGGTCCTGTAGTCCTGTACTGCTCTATAACTGTTACTGTATAAAATGTGAGGGGAATAAGAGTAAACCTATCAGCTTGATTCAAAGTTAATTTATTATCAAGAAGGTATATACAATATATATATTCATTTTCTTGCAGGCAGTCACAGTAAATACAAGAAACACAATAGAATCAATGAAAGACTGCAGCCAACAAGATGAACAAACAACCAACATGCAAAAAAAACCCAACAAACTCAGCAAATACAAAAAGCAAGAGAAGGAAAATAATCACAATAATAACTGACCAATAAATATTGAGAACATGAAATGAAGAGTCCTTGAAAGTGAGTGCAGTTCAGTGATGGTGTGAGTGAAGTTGTCCCCTATGGTTCACCAAACTTCATTCGCCCCATCATTGAAACGTTCCTACTTCCAATGGACTCACTTACAAGGACTCTTCATCTCATGTGTTCACAATATTTATTGTTTATTATTTACTATTATCATTTCTTTCTTTTGTATTTACAGTTTGTTGTCTTTTGCACACTGGTTGAACACCCAAGTTGCTGTGGTCTTTCGGTAATTCGATTTTGTTTATTATTCTATTCTGGATTTATTGTGCATGCCCACAAGAAAATGAATCTCAGGTTGTATAAAATCACATATATGCATTTTGATAATAAATTTATTTTCAACTTTGAAGAGCCTAATGTTTTAAGTGCTAAATGGACCAGTAACACTAGATAAATATAAAATATGAAACACTGGAAATGTTTTATTCCATTTCCATGGTTTGATAGTCTATAAAGGCTGTAATTATTTTCATACAACTAAAACAATTTAAAACAGTTTATTCATGTAATTGACAGACAAATGAAACTTAATTTTTGTGAAGCATTGCGAAAATGAATTGCCTCCTAGACATAACACAATACTAAAGGTCATTTTGAAACCTGTGAGGTTGTAATCAAATGTGTGGAGACATGGCACATAATAATATCCTGTCATCCCACCAGTGACTGGTTCTCTGTATAATTATAAAATAGATCATTAGTGCTGTAAATTGTATCTGCATTCCAATAATTAGGCACAAATAATCCAACTATTGCTTTGCAGATTAAAGAGTATACCTCCTTTATTCAAAGTCCTGTGAAGATAAAACTTAGTCTGAAAAACTATTGTGGTAAAATTAGAGAAAAACAGAGATGATTTACATAATTTAAAAAAAAATTCCTTTACTTACGTTTGTAAAACAATTGGTCTGGAAACTTGCCAGCAGTGTCAAACTGGATTTTTGATTTTTTTGATGCTGTCACTAGTGTCAAACAGCAAGTCCTGGCATTGGAAGTCTACATGAGTCCAGAGTTTGAAGCCTGGAGTTTAAATTCCTGTGATACCGAAGATTAAGGATTGAAGGTCAAAGACTAAAGTTGGTGAGTCTGGATATTGAGGCTTGATGTCTGCAGGTTTGTGAGTCTTGACTACGGAATGGAGGACTGTGGCCTGTCCTGGGACTGGTGCGGGGGGGGGGGGGGGGAGGAAAGGGGTGTTTGTGTGTGAGAGAGAGAGAGAGAGGAAAACCGCTTGCTGTTGTTGTTGTCGTTGATTGTGTTGTTCTGCTGAGCATCTTGGTATGCTATGTTGGTGAGAGAATGTGTGGGGCAACACTTGCAGGCTGCCATCAGCATTCTCCTCAGGACGTATCAGTTGTTAACGCAAAATACACAGTTCACTGTACATTTCGATGTACATGTGATAAGTAAATGAATCTAAATCTGAATCTCCAAATGGGAGAGTAAAAAATGTAGACAGTGTAACAATTCTGAAAATGGATTAAAGTAGAGTGCACAGAGTGGGGGACGTAGATGAAATGTGTTGAAGGAGATGCATGGAGGAATGTGAATGGCGGGTGTTGAGGGAGATGCGTAGGGGGTGTAAATGTAGGGTGTTGAGAGAGATTGGGGAACAGGTAATTTGTCCGCATTTTGTAGACATGCAGTCACAGCCCCCACCTGAACAATGGGGATATTAAGCAACAATATATTTGACAACACAACACCCCACCTGCTCTAGAAAGGCAGCAGGGCAAAGCCTGGTAGTTACAGACCAATAAGCCTAATATCAGAAGCAGGGAAGTTATTTGAAAAACTGCTAAGGGAATGGGTTTATGATTACTCAGGAAGGGAAGCACTAACCATGGGTGTCGTCACGGTGCAGTGGATGGCACGGAGCTATTGCTGCTCAGGGTGTTCTGGGGTTCAGAGTTCAATTCTAGTGCTGACCGTAAGGAGTTTGTCTGTTCTCCTCATGAACTACGTGGCTTTCCTGTGGACTGTCCAGTTTCCATAGACCTAATGGTCAGTTGGTAATTGGTCACTGTAAATTGTCTTCTGATCAGCTAGGATTAAACAGAGGGGTTGCAGGCCAATGCAGCTTGTTGGGCTGGAAAGGCCTGTTCTGCACTGATTTCTAAACAAATTTAAATTAAATAAATAATCAGAGATAGCCAGAATGGTTTTGTCATGGACAGATCTGGTCTGAGCAATCTGATTGAACTATATGAGAAATTAACAACATATATTGATGAGGGCCTTCGAGAGGACCATAGCTTTGTTGTAGAATGTAGAGGCTTGCATGCCTCAATGACCTGGAGAGCTATGTTGGCTGGAGTCAGGGTTTTATGCTTTGGCTCTTGGTAGAGTCGCCTGTGCCAAACAGGTCAAAGGGTGGGCAAGACTAAGAGTCGACCACCAGTCCTCCAAGTTCGGGGGTTCATCTCAGGTCTGCCAACCCTGGCTGGTAAAACAGCAATGAAGAACCTTTCTGTATCTGAGTGCGATGGTATTCCTGGGTCTCCACTGGGGACTTGCATGACTGACAGTAGTGAAAACCAAGAGGAAGTTACTGTCATGATGAAGGAACCCGTGAAAAACTAAATGAATGACCTTCATTGCTGCCCTAAATGCCAGCGGTATAATGGGCAGTGAATGAAGGAACTGGTAAGGGCAGTGTAGTAGATATGATTTACGTGAACTTCAATAAGACTTTCACAAGATCTCACCTGGGAGGATGTTCCAAAAGAGTAAAGCCCATTGGATCCAAAGCAGTTTCATAAGTTGGACCTCTGCGGGCCTCTATGGCTAGCATTGGGCTTCTAGGTTTCTTGAGTATCTGCATGCACTAATTGTTGTCTTAACCAGAGTCATTAAGTCCTTATGTTTTCTAACAAAACTTGTCAAGTTAATTGTGACTGGCACGGGTTTTCTGCATTCTATGATTATTTAAAGTGGACTCTAGTAAAGTGGTGTTCATGAGTGCAGAGAATGACTTGTCTCGCGGTGTCACTCATTTGTGCCATTGATGATCTGTTGGTATTCCTACATCTAACCCTTTGTTATTGCCTCTTCACGGGGAGTCTGCCGTTTCTCCGCACCTGGGTTCACTCATTGCCACTCATTGCCACTGTGACTCCATGACACCATCACTGCACTGTAAACACTTTAAACCATGTTTTATAATGCTGTTTATATTGAAAATACATGTTGGTATCTATGTATTTATGCACATTTTATTCCATATCCAACTTCAACTCTAATCACTAAATGTAGTATGCATATGTCAATAAGGAGTATACTTTGACTTGGGTCCGGCTCTGCAGAATGTCATTAGACGTACCAAGTACAAGTCTTTTTGTGCTGGGAAGTTTGCCCAGCAGTTTATGGTTAATGTCAGTGAGGATGGAGGAGTCAAGCAATTAACAACAGAGAGCTAGCTGGCAAGCACAGGTACTGCATGCCACTGCTTTGTAGCAATGGATGCCTGGACATCAGTCAACAGTCGCTGAATAATTGATTGATCAAGCTTGCTGAGGAAATTTTATGCTCTATGCTCTGTGTGAAGCCTTTTGTTAAGTGCCTGGCTTTTTGAATATGGGCTGTCTGGCAGGCTTCTCCTGGCATCAAGCCTTATGGGCTTTAGGTCGGTAGGGCCTGGCTCTCTGAATCCAGGGCCTACAGTCAAACCGCCCGGTGTAGTTGACTTTCAGAAGCCCTCTCAGTTCATGCATTATTAATGATGGTTTAAGTAAGTTTTGTCAGTAATATCCACATCCCGTAAGTCAATGCATAAAAATGGAGTGAAATCTGCCCAAAAGAAAATACTATTAGCAAGAAAAAATCTCAACATCTCATCTGTGCTCATAAATCAGTCTTGTTTGCTGCATAAATCATGTCAAGTTAATTGTGACTGGCATGGGTTTTCCACATTTTATGATTGTTTAAAGCAGACTCTCGTTTAGCTCTTGGGGAGTCCTTGTGAGTGGAGATTGATTATTCCTGCAGTGTAGCTCAGTTGTGCCTCCAGAGCTCTACTGGTATTCCTATCTTTAACCCATTGTTTGTCTCTACTTGGGACTCTACCATTCTTTCACACCTGGGTTGAGTTGCATCCAGTATTCCCTGTGACAGAGTCTGCCGTTCTTCCACACATGGAATGAGTCATTGCCAGCAACTCAACGTTATAGCGTAACTCATGTTTGTTCCGATTGAGCAGCATGGTTAATGATATGTTTTACAGAACTAATGATCGATTGGAAGATTAGGGTTCAATTCCCATTAATGTTTGTCAGGAGTTTGGCCTCCTCTCTGTGACTGTGTGGGCTTCAACCAGCTGCTCTGATTTCCTCCCACTTTCCAAAAACCTACGGGTTAAAGGTAGTAAACAGTGGGCATGTTAAGTAGATGGCAGAAGCAAGTCAACACTTGTGGGCTGCCCACTCCACATTTTTTGACACAAAAAATGCATTTCATTGCATGCTTCGAAGTTTCACTGTATTTGTGACAAATAGAAAAAAAAGCTATTCTTTAATCTTTGAACCTTTTAAGTTTAATATATAAATTTATCAAATTTTATTGGTAAAAAATTAAGTAGCAATTAAATTATTAATTATAAGCAGTTATTAGTTTAATTGATGTCAACCATTGCAAGTGAAACCTGTGTTTGTTAAAGGAACATGGAAGGCATGTACATTTTAGTATTCATTTCTAACCAATTTACTTGACATCATGATTTACAATACTTGTATAAAAAATCCAGCTTGTTAATATGTCAGTGACTAACCACATTATAAAAGCACCACTCTTCAGTGGATCTCACTGAATTTTAAAAAGAGAACCAGTCAGTAGTTTAATTATATTAAACTGTGGCTCAGAAGGGTAAGGAAAGGAAGAGGAAGGCAGTAGTGATAGGGGACTCTATAGTCAGGGGGTCAGACAGGTGATTCTGTGGACGCAATAAAGAAACTCGGATGGTAGTTTGCTTCCCAGGTGCCAGGGTCCAGGATGTTTCGGATCGTGTCCAAGATATCCTGCGGTGGGAGGGAGAACAGCCAGAGGTCGTGGTACATATTGGTACCAATGACATAGGTAGGAAAAGGGAAGAAGTCCTGAAAAAAGACTACAGGGAGTTAGGAAGGAAGTTCAGAAGCAAGACCGCAAAGGTATTAATTTCAGGATTACTGCCTGTGCCACACGACAGTGAGGATAGGAATAGAATGAGGTGGAGGATAAATGCGTGGCTGAGGGATTGGAGCAGGGGGCAGGGTTTCAAATTTCTGGATCATTGGGACCTCTTTTGGGGCAGGTGTGACCTGTACAAAAAGGATGGGTTGCACTTAAATCCCAGGGGACCAATATCTTGGCAGGGAGGTTTGCTAAGGCTACTGGGGAGAGTTTAAACTAGAATTGTTGGTGGGTGGGAACCAAACTGAAGAGACTGGGGAAGAGGAGGTTGGCTCACAAATAGAGAAAGCTTGTAGACAGTGCGAGAGGGAGGATAGGCAGGTGATAGAGAAGGGATGCGCTGAGACCGAAGGTTTGCGATGTGTCTATTTTAACGTAAAGAGTGCTGTGAACAAAGTGGATGAGCTCAGAGCGTGGATCTGAGATATGATGTGGTGGCCATTACAGAGACTTGGATGGCTCAGGGACAGGATTGGTTACTTCAAGTGCCGGGTTTTAGATATTTCAGAAAGGACAGGGAGGGAGACAAAAGAGGTGGGGACATGGCACTGTTGATCAGAGATAGTGTCACGGCTGCAGAAAAGGTGAACACCATGGAGGGATTGTCTATGGAGTCTCCGTGGGCAGAGGTTAGGAACAGACAGGGGTCAGTAAATTGACTGGGTGTTTTTTATAGGCCACCCAATAGTAACAGGGATATCGAGGAGCAGATAGGGAAACAGATCCTGGAAAAGTGTAATAATTACAGTGTTGTCGTGATGGAAGGTTTTAATTACCCAAATATCGATTGGCATCTCCCTACAGCAAGGGGTTTAGATAGGGTGGAGTTTGTTAGGTATGTTCAGGAAGGTTTCTTGATACAGTATGTAGATAAGCCTACAAGAAGAGAGGCTGTACTTGATTGGATATTGGGAAATGACCTGGGCAGGTGTCAGATCTCTTAATGGGAGAGCATTTTGGAGAGACCAATTATAATTCTGTCTCCTCTGCAATAGCATTGGAGAGAGATAGGAACAGACAAGTTAGAAAAGCTTTTAATTGGAGCAAGGGGAATTATAAAGCTATCCAGCAGGAAATTGGAGGCTTAAATTGGAACAGATGTTCTCAGGGAAAGGTACAGAAGAAATGTAGCAAATATTCAAGGGATATTTGTGTGGAGTTCTGTACAGGTGCGTTCCAATGAGACAGGGAAGTTATGGTAGGGTACAGGAACCATGGTGTACAAAGCCTGTAATAAGTCTAGTCAAGAAGAAAAGAAAAGCTTACAAAAGGTTCAGAGAGCTAGGTAATGCTAGAGATCTAGAAGATTATAAGACTAATAGGAAGGAGCTTAAGAAGGAAATTAGGAGAGCCAGAAAAGGTCATAAGAAGGGCAGGATTAAGGAAAACCCCAAGGGATTCTGCAAGTATGTAAAGAGCAAGAGGATAAGACGTGAAAAAATAGGACATATCAAGTGTGACAGTGGGAAAGTGTGTATGAAATTGGAGGAAATAGCAGAGGCACTTAATGAATGCTTTACTTCGGTATTCACTATTGAAAAGGATGGTGGTGATTGTAGTGATGACTTGCAGCAGACTGAGCAGCATGAGCATGTAGATATTAAAAAAGAGGATGAGCTTTTGGAAAGCATCAAGTTGGATAAGTTGCCAGGACTGGAGGAGATGTACCCCAGGCTACTGTGGGAGGTGAGGGAGGAGATTGCTGAGCCTCTGGTGATGATCTTTGCATCACCAATGGGGACAGGAAAGGTTCCGGAGGATTGAAGGGTTGCAAATGTTGTTCCTTTATTCAAGAAAGGGAGAAGAGATAGCCCAGGAAATTATAGACCAGTGAGTCTTACCTCAGTGGTTGGTAAGTTGATGGAGAAGATCCCAAGAGGCAGGATTTATGAACATTTGGAGAGGTATAATATGATTAGCAGTAGTCAGCATGGTTTTGACAAGGGCAGTTCCTGATTGAATTTTTTGAGAATGTGACTAAACACATTGATGAAGGAAGAGTAGTAGATGTAGTGTATATGGATTTCAGCAAGGCATTTGATAAGGTACCCCATACAAGGCTTATTGAGAAAGTAAGTAAGGAGGCATGGGATCCAAGGGAACATTGCTTTGTGGATCCAGAACTGGCTTGCCCACAGAAGGCTAAGAGTGGTTGTAAATGAGTCATATTCTGCATGGAGGTCTGTCACCAGTGGGGTGCCTCAGGGATCTGTTCTGGAACCCTTATTCTTCGTGATTTTTATAAATGACCTGGATGAGGAAGTGAAGGGACAGGTTAGTAAGTTTGCTGATGACACAAAGGTTGGGGGTGTTGTGGATAGTGTGGAGGGCTGTCAAAGGTTACAGCGGGACATCGATAGAATGCAAAACTGGGCTGAGAAGTGACAGATGGAGTTCAACCCAGATAAGTGTGAAGTGGTTCATTTTGGTAGGTCGAATATGATGGCAGAATATAGTATTAATGGTAAGAATCTTGGCAGTGTGGAGGATCAGAGGGATCTTGGGGTCCGAGTCCATAGGACACTCAAAGCAGCTGCATAGATTGACTCTGTGTTTAAGAAGGCGTACGGTGTATTGGCCTTCTTCGATCATGGAATTTAATTTAGGAGCTAAGAGGTAATGTTGCAGCTATATAGGATCCTGATCAGACCCCACTTAGAGTACTGTACTCATTTCTGGTTGCCTCACTACAGGAAGGAAGTGGAAACCATAGAAAGGGTGCAGAGAAGTTTTACAAGGATGTTACCTGGATTGGGAGCATGCCTTATGAGAATAGGTTGAGTGAACTCAGCCTTTTCTCCTTGAAGCGAAGGAGGATGAGAGGTGACCTGATAGGGGTGTACAAGATGATGAGAGGCATTGATCGTGTGGATAGTCAGAGGCTTTGGTTGCCACAAGAGGACACAGGTTTAAGGTGCTGAGGAGTAGGTACAGTGGAGATGTCAGGGGTAAGTTTTTTACTCAGAGAATGGTGAGTGCGTGGAATGGGCTGCCAGCAACGGTGGTGGAGGCAGATACGATAGGGTCTTTTAAGAGACTTTTAGATAGGTACATGGAGCTTAGTTCAATAGAGGACTATATGTAAGCCTAGTAATCTCTAAGGTAGGGACATGTTCAGCACAACTTTGTGGGCCGAAGGTCCTGTATTGTGCTATAGGTTTTCTATGTTTCTCTGTTTCTATATTTTCTAGGGTTTGAATTTCACAAGGCTGTCAATAAATTCCATAAAATATTATTTTCTGGAGAAACCTGTAAAAAAAGAAGTGGCACATTCAACATTTTGATTTGAATTGTTGTCCTTTGTAGTTTTAAATTGGACTGGTCCAATTCACTTACTATTGAATTCTCTGAGCAATGGATAGAAAACTAAATTAGTCTTCTTCCATCTGAAAGAAAATTATTTCATTCCAAACAGATGATGTCATTTTCCTGACATCATTTTCAGGAAATCCAATCAAGCTGAGGTACAAATGATGTGGAAGGGTATACTTATTGGCAGGTTCTTTCTTAAATCAATCCTCGTTTTTCATTAGTCTGAAATTATCTGAAATGCTCCCCAAGTATTTTCTAAAAGAAATGCATGATGTGAATGCCAAATTTATAAACATTGGTATGCAATTTCCACCTAGCCTTGAAGTCAATCTGCAATTATTCTTGGGTTGTACTGTTGTGCAGGCATGCCATCTGAATCTTTTGCCTTAGATAATGGCATGACATGGCATGACACAAAGACATTCATCACCTTGTCCTGTTAGACGATAGCCTTGTTCCTTAATGGACCATGTGATTATAAGCAATGAATCACAGGCAGTACATAAAGCAACATGGACAGTTAATTATTGCAATTTTGGATGTAAAAGAATTGGAAGTGTGTATTTTGCATTTCAATTTTCTGACTGACAAGAGAGACATTGTCCTCAATCCTTAGTAAGAGATTGATGGGAAGGATACAGTTCTTCCTTTTACTTTACCTGTTTTTATTTTCCAGAGAAAATTTCCCAGCAAATTGCTAACCATGGCACGATCAACCAGAACAAACACAAACAAACCCGGCTTAAGTGGAAGGATAGCACCACTAGAAAATATCTGATTGTACAGAGACTAGAATTTCCTGACCGGACCACTGATTTCAAAATTCAACATTTAAACCAATCAGATGATCATACTAGTGAAAAAAGCAGACATCTGGTTTAAAAGCAACTTTATGATTTTCAGAGCAAGAAAAACACACAATATAAATGCATATAAGATCATTAAAATATCCTCTGAAAAGAAACAATAAAATCAATTTTAATTTTTAAAGACATGCAATGTATCACATTTTATGCAGTTGAATTGATTATGGAGAATATAAAAATTAATAATTTATGAATCATCCCCTCGTCTCTCAACGCCACCTCTTTGATCAAGAAAGCACAGCAGCGGCTCCATGTCATGAGGGGATTGGGAAGAACAAGGCTCCCCATCCCCCCTTCCTAACCAACCTTTACAGGAGCACCTTTGAGAATGTTCTGACCTGCTGTATTACCATCTGGTGCAAGAGTTGCAGGGCATCTGACTGCAAGTCCCGACAAAGGGTTGTGAGGATGCTAAGAGGATCAACGTACAGAGACTAGAATTTCTTGACATGACCACTGATGTTCTTTTCACCCATCAGAGATATTTACCAGGAGTGTTGCATGCACAGAGCCTTTAGCATTGTCAATGATCCCTCCCATCAGTTCAATAAACTCTTTGACCCCCCTACCATCAGGCAGGAGGTACCATAGCATTAGGACAAGGACTGTTAGGATGGGGAACAGCTTCTTCCCCAGTCATAAGACTACTAAACTCCCTACCACCAACTGGTCTTATCACATATAAAGTACCAGTAGTGTTATACTGTTTACTTTTTAACTTGTATTGTATATGCACCTTATTATTTGTAAATTTATTAGTGGTGATATTACTTCATGTGTTGTGTGGGTTGAGTTCTGTTCATTTGGACTATGTAAGTATTTAGTAGGGATGTGCTGACAGGAGCAACCCTTGCAATGTCTGAAGGTATTGACAATACTGTTTTTCGGGCCACACTTTATTCAGAGTTTTTCCATGGTGACCCAAAGGACAGTCTACAGATAACTTGTGTCACAGACAACTACTCTTCGATTGATGCCATCAAATCCGCCAAGTCTGTTACAGAGAAGAGGCTTCATCTAGAGATAAGCAGCATCAAAGAACTAGTCCAAGCACAGAAAGTTCATCATGAGCTATGGTCAACTATAAAGGAACAACTAGCTGACTGTCTCACAAAGAAGGGAGCTCCAACTAAAAGCAATGATTGAAGACATGTGGTACCTTAAGAACTGTGTTAACATCAAGGGTTAGAATGAATTCCCATATCCCAAGAGATATTTGAATTGTTTGGTCATTTGAATTGTCTTTAAGTTTTTTTTTCAAATTTGATTTTTAATGTACAGTATACATAAAAGGATGGGAGATTGTTAAGTTCTGTACATTTGGACAATGGAAATACGTTTGTATGTAGTACATGAGTGCACTCTCAATCTTATGTACGTGTACAAGGGAGGAGAGAGGGGAACTGTGGGATGTAAAGGTGACAGTCCTCAGGTATTGAATGGATACTTTGAAAGTAAAATTGTTTAAACAAAAGAAAACATGTCCTTGTTGTTTTGGTGTTAACAGCATGTGTAAGTTCTATATATATTGTGTTGTGCACCTTGGTCCAAAGGTACATTGTTTTGTTTGGTAGTATATTTGTATAAGGTTGAATTATGATAAAATTGTGCTTGAACTTGATCATTAACTACCTGAAAGAAAACAAGTGTGTTTAAACTAGCAGTCCTTCCCTATTGACCTTCGTCCTTGGAAAACTAAACTGGAAGAGATTCTGCAGAAGTTCAACTCCAGAGTAGCACACAGAAAATGGTGGACAAACTCAGCAGGTCAGGGAGCCTCTACGGAAAGTAATGAAAAGTCGACATTTTGGTCTGAGGAACTTCACAGCATTGGAAAAGAAGGAGGAGAAAGCCAGAATAAGAGGGAATAAGAGGGCAGGGATGTGGGGAAGGAGTACAAGCTGGCAGGTGTTAGGTGAAGCCAGGTGAGCAAGGAAGGACGGTGGGATTGAGGGGGATGAAGTGAAAATCTAGTATGTAGTTGGTGGGAAAGGTAAAGGACTGGAGAGGAAAGAATCTGATCAGAGAGAATAGTGGGCCATGGGAGAAGAGAGTGGACCATGGGAGAAAGGGAAGGAGGAGGGGCAAAGGAGGAGGTGATAGTCAGGTGAGAAGAGAAGCGGTAAGAGGAGGGCCAGAGTGAGGAACCGAAGAAGAGAGAAAGAAAGGGTAGGGTTTTGCTCTCCAAATCTCTCCATAGTCAATTGAACTGAATAAAATGTGACACATCTTTAAAAATGTAAATCGATTTTATTGTTTCTTTCTAGATGATTTGTAATAATCTTACATACTGTATGTTACTTTTGCTCTAAAACTCATAAATTTGCTTTTTAAACAGGTCTTTGTTTTTTTCACACTAGCAAGGTCATTTTATTTTAAATCCTGAATTTTGAAATCAATGGTCATGTCAGGAAATTCACATTTTGCATGAAAACTTACACCAGGTTTAACATAGAGGAATGTTTTCTGAAACCACCTCCATTTGATTAAACTTCCCAGGAGGTAAACTCAATAGCAACAATGCTACAATGTGGGGGAAAAAATCACAGAGCTGAATAAATTAGCACCAAGAAATCCGGTTTTGACAGTATAGTATGAATGGCTCAAGAAATGCCATGAAAGTGTCATGCTAATGGAACCGGCTTTTGATGCTGAGAAAGGAGGTTGTTGCTGGTGACTATTCTTTACATTGTTATAACTTGTACAACATTTGACTTAATCCTTCTTCTCCAAGATAAGAATAACATGAGTGACTTATAGTTCATGAAATGGTAGAATGGTAACTTATAGCTTAACCTCAAATGACCTTGCTTTGCCTTGAAAGCTACTTTGTGTGCTTGTGAGTGTAAGAGTGTTTGTGTGTGAGTGTGAGTATGTATTTGTGAGTGACCATGTGTTTATGGATATGTGTGTGTGTGTGTGGGTATATGTTTGTGAGTATGAGTGTGTGTGTGTGTGTGTGTGTGTGTGTGTGTGTGTGTGTGTGTGTGTGTGTGAGTGTGTATGGGTGTTTGTGAGTGTGTGTGTGTTTGAGAATGAGAGTCTGTTTGTGTGTGTGTGTGTGTATGTACCGGTATGTGTGATGCAACCATTCGAAATTATTTCCACCGTACATCTGTAGAAATCTGAGTCTTTGGTGACATACAAATTCTCTTCAAACTCTGAATGAAATAGAGCTCTTGACAAGCCTTTTGTGTGATTGCATTAATGTGCTGGGTCCAGGATAGATCCTCGGAGAGGTAGAGACCCAGGAATAATCTAACCTGGATATGGAGAATGAGTTTTGGTTGTATTTTATAGTTGTTGTATCCAAATAGGTGTAGGTGTCTGGTGAATTGTTTCATCTTCAGTTTAATGAATCTCAAGGCTGTATATGGTATATATAACCTAATAACAACGATAATATCTACGACTGGTATCAACTCAAAGTCACAACACAACATTTCTGTAAATCTTCGGAAAGCCACAATACTAAACACCACTCGAATAGTCTGAAAGTTGCTAGCAATTGAGAAATGAGTGTGCTTGGCTATGCCCGTACCTCAGGTTTTACCAGCTTGAACTAAGAAAAAAATAAAAATATAATAATAACTTTATTTATATAGCACCTTTCATACATTAAGATGCCCGCTCAAAGTGTTTTATATAGACTGTAAAGAAAAATCAATACAGTCATAAAAATCCGAGACAAAATTAAAAATCATAAGTACAAACATTATATAGAATAAAATGTAGTCTAATATTCCAAATTATATAAATATAATCAACAGTAACAGGCATTAAATAACACCATAAGTAGGCCAAATTTTAAAAAATAGATTTTTAGAAGTGTTTTGAAATGTTCCACAGTAGGAGCCTGGCATATCTCAGTACATGATATTAAATGCACTTTGAAATTTCTTTTCAGATCATATTTTCAGAATTCAGATCCTGCTCAGCTTTCCCTTGAATTGTTTTTACAACTTTTACACAGCCTGAAAACTGTGCAGCTCTTTAATTTTTTTTGTAATATGCATACTATGAATATTTACGAAGAAAAGTGAAAAGTCCCATACTTTTGATTTTATTTATTAATTGAAGGGTATAATGAAATATAGTACAACAAAGAAAATCTTTCATGTGTGGTAGACTTTTTCCAGCTGTGTCCAATTCCAGTGGCACGGCAACAAAGGCTATATGCATGGGAACATTTCAGTTACCGTGTGGCCATGCACCCGCACAGCTTAGTGGGAACGATGATTCTGCTCCAACTCTATCATTTCACCTCTAATGCCAAGCACACAGAGAGCAATTCTTAGGCCCAAGACCTCAAAAAAATCTGCAGAAAGTTATGGACCCTTCATCTCACATAAACACCCTCGCCCCTTTCGTATACAAGTCTTGCTGCTTCAATAAAACAGCCAGTACAATCATCCCACACAGCATGGATGTGATGGAACGGTAGAGAAAACTGGATGGGCTGAAAGGCCTAATTCTGCTCCAACCTTGTATGGACATTCTCTCTTATCCCCCTTCCATCCAGCAGAAGATACAGAAGCTTGAAAGCACATACCACCAGGCTCAAGGACAGCTTCAATCCTGCTTTAATAAGATGAATGAATAGCTCCATAGTACAATAAGATGTACCTTTGACTTCACAATCTTGCACCTTATTGTTTACCTGCATTGTAATTTATCTGTTGCAATCACATTTAGTTATGCACTCTTTTAATGTTTTACCTTAGAAACATAGAAACATAGAAAAGCTACAGCACAATTCAGGCCCTTCAGCCCACAAAGCAGTTCCGAACATGCCCTTACTAGACACTAGACATTAGAACCTAGGATACTACAGCACAGTACAGGCCCTCGATGTTGTGCCAACCCATATATTCCTAAAAAAAAGTACTAAACGCACACTACCCCGTAACCCTCTATTTTTCTTTCATCCAAGTGCCTGTTCAAGAGGCTCTTAAATACCCTTAATGTTTTAGCCTCCACCACTATCCCTGGCAAGTCATTCCAGGCACCCACAACCCTCTGTGTAAAAAAATTATCCCTGATGTCTCTCCTAAACTTTCCTCTCTTAACATTGTACATATGCCCTCTGGTGTTTGTTATTGGTGCCCTGAGAAACAGGTACAGGCTATCCACCCTATCTATGCCCCACATAATTTTGTAGACCTCTATCAAGTCCCCTCTCATACTTCTATGCTCCAAAGAGATAAGTCCCAGCTCTGCTAACCTTGCCTCATAAGACTTGTTTTCCAATCCAGGCAACATCCTGATAAATCTCCTCTGTACCCTCTCCATAGCTTCCACATCCTTCCTATAATGAGGTGAACAGAATTGAACACAATACTCTAAGTGTGGTCTCACCAGAGATTTGTAGAGTTGCCACATGACCTCTCTACTCTTGAACTCAACCCCCTGTTAATGAAGCCTAGCATCCCATAGGCCTTCTTAACTACCCTATCAACCTGTATAGCAACCTTGAGGGATGTATGGATTTGAATCCCAAGGTCCCTCTGTTCATCCACACTCTTAAGTAACTGACCATTAACCCTGTACTCAGCCTACTGGTTTGTCCTTCCAAAATGCATCACCTCTCACTTATCCGGATTGAACTCCATCTACCACTTTTCTGCCCAACTCTGCAGCCTGTCTATATCCTCTTGTAACCTTCAACAACCTACAGCTCCATCCACAACTCCTCCAATCTTTGTGTCATCTGCAAACTTACTCACCCATCCTTCTGCCTCTTCATCCAGGTCATTTATAAAAATTACAAAGAGTAGGGGTCCCATTACAGATCCTTGCGGCACTCCACTAGTCAACGACCTCCAGGCAGAATACTTTCCTTCCACTACTACCGTCTGCTTTCTTCCTGTAAGCCAATTTTTTATCCAAATAGACAAGGTTCCACTGATCCCATGATGACTTTCTGGATGTCTCTCGTGGGGGACCTTGTCAAATGCCTTGCTAAAATCCATGTAAACCATATCTACCACCCTACCCCTCATCAAGTTCTTTTGTTACCTCTTCAAAAAACTCAATTAGACTTGTGAGGCACAACCTTCCCTTCACAAGGCCATGTTGAATATCCTTGAGTAGACTGTACTTCTCGAAATGCTCGTAGATCCTATCCTTAAGAATCCCTTCCAACAGTTTGCAGACAACCGATGTAAGACTCACCGGTCTATAGTTCCTAGGATTCTCCCTATTACCTTTTTTAAACAAAGGAATTGTTTTTTTAATTATTTTTTTGTTTTTTTTTTAAATTAATTACCTTAGAACTACCTAGGCTTACCCATAAGCTTTTTCTAAGCTCCATGTATCCATCCAGGAATCTCTTAAAAAAACCCTATCGTTTCCGTCTCCACCACCGCCGCTGGCAGCCCATTCCATGTACTCACCTCTCTCTGCATAAAAAAAAGTACCAAGCACCTTAAACCTGTGCCCTCTCTTTCTAGCCATTTCAGCCCTGGGAAAAAGCCTCTGACTATCCACACCACCAATGCCTCTCATCATCTTGTACACCTCTATCAGGTCACCTCTCATCCTTCGTCTCTCCAAGAGAAAAGGCCAAGTTCATTCAACCTATTCTCATAAGGCATGCTCCCCAATCCAGGTAACGTCCTTGTAAATCTCCTCTGCACCCTTTCTGTGGCTTCCACATCCTTCCTGTAGTGAGTCGACCAGAATTGAGAACAGTACTCCAAGTGGGGTCTGAGCAAGGTCCTATATAGCTGCAACATTACCTCTCAACTCTTAAACTCAATCCTACGATTGATGAAGGCCAATGAACTGTATGCCTTCTTAACCACAGAGTCAATCTGCATAGCAGCTTTGAGTGTCCTATGGACTTGGACCCCAAGATCCCTCTGATCCTCCACACTGCCAAGAGTCTTACCATTAATACTATATTCTGCCATCATACTTGACCTACCAAAATGAACCACTTCACACTTATCTGGGTTGAACTCCATCTGCCACTTCTCAGCCCAGTTTTGCATCCTATCAATGTCCTGCTGTAACCTTTGACAGCCCTCCACAGTATCCACAACACCTCCAACATTTGTGCTATCAGCAAAATTACTAACCTGTCCCTTCATCCAGGTCATTTATAAAAATCACAAAGATTAAGGGTCCAGAACAGATCCCTGAGGCACCCCACTGGTGACCAACCTCCATGCAGAAAGTGACCCATCTACAACCACTCATTGCCTTCTGTGGGCAAGCCAGTTCTGGATCCACAAAGCAATGTTCCCTTGGATCCCATGCCTCCTTACTTTCTCAATAAGCCTTGCATGGAATACCTTATCAAATGCCTTGCTGAAATCCATACACACTACATCTACAGCTCTACATTCATCAATGTGTTCAGTCACATCCTCAAAAAATTCAATCAGACTCATAAGGCACGACCTGCCTTTGACAAAGCCATGCTGACTATGCCTAATCATATTATGCCTCTCTAAATGGTCATAAATCCTGCATCACAGGATCTCCATCAGTTTACCAATCACTGAAGTAAGACTCACTGATTTATAATTTCCTGGGCTACCTCTATGCCCGTTCTTGAATAAGGGAACAACATCTGCAACCCTCCAATCCTCCGGAACCTCTCCCATCCCCATTGATGATGCAAAGATCATCGCCTGAGGCTCAGCAGTCTCACTCACTCACTACCCCAGTAGCCTGGGGTACATCCCATCCGGTCCTGATGACTTATCCAACTTGATGCTTTCCAAAAACTCCAGCACATCGTCTTCCTTAATATCTGCATTCTCAAGCTTTTCAGTCTGCTGCAAGTTAACCCTACAATCGCCAAGATCCTTTTCTGTAGTGAATACTGAAGCAAAGTATTCATGAAGTACCATTGCCATCTCTTCCGTTTCCATACACACTTTTCCACCGTCACACTCAATTGGTCCTATTCTCTCACAGCTTATCCTCTTGCTTTTCACATACTTGTAGAATGCCTTGGGGTTTTTTCTTAATCCTGTCTGTCAAAGCCTTCAAATGGCCCCTTCTGGCTCTCCTAATTTCATTCTTAATCTCCTTCCTGCTAGCCTTATAATCTTCTAGATCTCTATCCTTACCTAGTTTTTTGAACCTTTTGTAAGCTCGTCTTTTCTTTTGACTAGATTTACAACAGCCTTTGTACACCATGGTTCCTCTACCCTACCATCCTTTACCTGTCTCACTGGAACATACCTCTGCAGAACACAACGCAAATATCCCCTGAACGTTTGCCACATTTCTTCCGTAAATTTCCCTGAGAACATCTGTTTCCAATTTATGCTTCCAAGTTCCTGCCTGATAGTCTCATATTTCCCCTTAATCCAATTAAACGTTTCCCTAACTTGTCTGTTCCTGTCCCTCTCCAATGGTATGGTAAAGGAGGTAGAATTGTGATCACTATCTCTGAAAAGCTTTCCCACTGAGAGACCTGACACCTGACCAGGTTCATTTCCCAATACCAGATCAAGTACAGTCTCTCCTCTTGTAGGCTTATGTACATATTGTGTCAAGAAACCTTCCTGAACACACATATCAAACTCCTCCTCATCTGAACCCTTCACTTTAGGGAGATGCCAATCAATATTTGGGAAATTGAAATGTCCCACCACAACAATCCTGCTATTATTACTCCTTTCCAGAATCTATCTCCCTATCTGCTCCTCGATGTCTCTATTACTATTGGATGGCCAGTAGATGTATTGACACCTTCCTATTCCTAACTTACACCCACAGAGACTCTGTAGACAACCTGTCCATGACTTCCTCCTTTTCTGCAGCTGTGACACTATCTCTGATCAACTGTGCCATGTCCCCATCTCTTTTGCCTCTCTCTCTATCCTTTCTGAAACATCTAAAGCCTGGCACTTGAAATAGCCATTCCTGCCCCTGCACCATCAAAGTCTCTGTAATAGCAACAACATCATAGCTCCAAGCGCTGATCCACGCTCTAAGCTCATCTGCTTTATTCATAATAGTTCTCGTAATAAACCATCAGTCTGAGTGTGTCCCTTCTCAATCACCTGCCTATCCTCCCTTTTGCACTGTCTCCAAGCTTTCTCTATTTGTGAGCCAACCTCCGTTTCCTCCATCACTTCAGTTCAATTCCCACACCCCCCAGCAATTCCTTGTTTTACCCTAATACGCTGTGTTACACTTCCCAGGAGAAGGCAATGGCAAACCATTTCTGTAACTTCTGTAGAAAAATTTGCCAAGAACAATTATGGTCGTGTAAAGAACATGTTTGCCCATATCATACAACATGGCACATAACAAATGAACATTGTGTGACAACCTGATCTGTGTGAACATATGCAAAAGCAGCATTTCACTCACTGTTCCAAACTTCAAACTTCAAAGTCAATTTATTACTAAAGTATGCATATGTCACCTTATACTGCCTTGAGATTTGCTTTCTTGTAGGCATTTACTGGAAAATAAAGAAATACAATAGAATGTATGAAAAACTATAAATAACAAAGACTTACACACAACCAATGTGCAAAAGAAGACAAATCATGCAAATAATATCAAAAAAGGAAATAAATTCTGCTGAGTTGTAGAGATCATGAAAGTGATTCTACGTATAAGTGAGTGGTGGAGTTTGTTCAATGTTGAGGTGAGTTCACACTGGTTCAGGAGTCTGATGATTGTAGGGCAATAACTGCAGTTGAACCTGGTGGTGTGGGATCAGGGGGTATGGAGAGAAAGCAGGTACAGGGTTCTGAGTTGGATGATCAGCCATGATCATACTGAATGGTGGTGCAGGCTAGAAGGGCCAAATGGCCTACTCCTGCACCTATTTTCTATGTTTCTGTAAAGCTCCTATGTCTCCTGCCCAATGGTAGTAGTGTGAAGGGAGCATAGCCTGGGTGGTGGGGACTATATATCCATACATGAGACAATAATAAACCAATTCCAATCCTATTTCCAGTCATTATCTTGATTCCTGATTTCTGCAGCGAACTCAGACTGGCTCTGCCTGCTCTGCAACACATGCACCTACCACAACTTTACTACCAGCCCTGTCTCCCCATTCTCTCCCTTTGATCTCCAGTCTTCATCCAAGCTTGCCATTTTTCCATCACAAATTACCATTCCTCAAATTGCTATGCACTTCTGCTCTGCAATCTTTTCCAGCAATGCCTCTGGCTTCATCACCTGTAAAGGTCATTTTAAGGACCTTTCAACACACTTCCATTATCTTTTCATTTTAACCTTGTTCACATCCTGATGTTCACTCCAGTAAAAGTCTCTGAAGCTTGTCTGTGAATTCCTGTTCAACCATCAGTGAGTGCAAGCAAAAACCTATTGCTCTTTTTCTGCTCACTTTTGGATGGCAAAGTCCATCAGCACATCCTATTACTAGTGTAACTTGGCAACAAATGTTTAAAATATTGAGCAACACACACAAAATGCTGGAGGGACTCAGCAAATCAGACAGCAACTAGGGGGAGGAATAAACAGTCAACATTTTGGGTCAAGACCCTTCCTCAGTACTGGTAAGAAAGAGGGAGAAACCCGAATAAGAAGGGTGGAGAAGTACAAGCTGGTTGGTGATAGGTTAGACTAGGCGAGGGAGAAGGGTGGGTAGGGGGAGGGTGAAGAAAGAAGCTGGGAGGAGATAAGCGGAAAAGATGAAGAGCTGAAGAAGGAGGAATCCAGTAGGAGAGGAGAGTGGACCATGGGAGAAAAGGAGGGAGTACAAGCTGGCAGGTGATAAGTGAGCAGCACACACAAAATGCTGGTGGAACTCAACAAGACAGGCAGCATCTATCAGGAGAAGTGCTGTCGACGTTTCGGCCTGAAACATCAACAGAGCTTCTCCTTATAGACGCTGCCTGGCACCAGCATTTTGTGTGTGTTACTTGAATTTCTAGCATCTGCAGATTTCCTCGTGTTTGCAGGTGATAGGTGAGGCCAGGTGAGTGGGAAGGTCTGTGGGAGGGTGAGGGAGGATGAGGTGAGAAGTTGAGAGGTAATAGGAGGAATTTGAGTTCAACCCCCCCCCCCCCCATACACACACACACTTCCTTTCTCTATAGTTGGATGAAGTAAAGGCTGAAGAAGAAGCAATATAATAAGAGACAACAATGAACCTGAGAAAAAAGGGATGTGGGAAGGGTACCAGAAGGTTGGGGAGAGGGGAAGGAATACCATTACAGAATGAAAGTCCAAGTGAAAGTAAATCTATTATCAAAGTTCATTCTCGTATATGTTTCAATATAGTAACTTGAGATTAATTTTCTTGCAGGTATTTACAGTATAAATAGGATGTGAAAAACTATAAATAAACAAAGGTTGGTAAACAACCCAATGTGCAAAAGAAGGTTCTGGACCTATACTCACTGGAAATTAGATGGATGAAGGGGATCTCTCTGAAATCTTATCCAATGTTGAAAGGCTAAGGTAGGGTGGATGTGGAGAGGATGTTTCCTGTAGTGGGGGAGTCGAGCACCAGAGAGCACAGCCTCAGAACAGAGGGATGTTCATTTGGAACGGAGGTAAGGAGGAATTTCTTTAACCAGAGAGTGGTGAATCTGTGGAATTTGTTGAACAGGTGTCTGCGGAAGCCAGGTCAATGGGTGCATTAAGGCAGAGGATAACAGGTTCTTGATTAGTCAGGGCTTAGAAGGTTATGTGGAAAGGACAGGAGAATGGGATTGAAAGGGAAATGGATCAGCCAAGATGAAGTGATGAGCAGATTTGATGGGCTAAATGATCTAATTCAGCTCCTTTGTCTTATGGTCTTAAGACAAATTGGGTAAGATAAGAAGAAAATAACACCAAATTCACTTCAGTAATTCCATGCAATTGCAACAATTTCAGCATTTTATTTCATATTCTGGTGATGCCACTTGCAGTGACATGCCTTTATCAGAAGAGTGAATTGCACAGACAAAAACGTTTGCAAATTTTTATTTAACTGTGCAAC